>NC_092085.1:8459224-8759482 GCF_043229965.1 Drosophila suzukii
CGCCGCGGAGCTCGGGTAGGCCGGGTCTCCGACCATCCTTGCCCCGGGCGAGGTTCCCGGAGGGCCGCCATCCTCCTGCGTGCTTCGGCTCTGGTGACGCGTGTGCTCATCTTGGTGTTCTGAATTGTAGTTCCCGACCGTCGCCAGGCTCCCCATACATGAAACCTTGGTTGCGCGCCTTCCTTTTGCCCGATAAAGTTATGTCCTTTCTTTGGGGCGCTCGCTCTCTTACGGTACAGCTCTCTTTGCTGTACCGTCTTCCCTCTTTCTTCGTAAACCACAAGTTGTACTCCCTCAGATCACCGTGGCACTCTGGATGCTCGGTTCGTTGTACCTCCCGGTTCCGTAACCAACTTACTTGAGACCCTACCTTGATCACCCTTGGTGAGTATCCTTGGAAGTTGTCCTTGGGGCATTATTGGGGTATCCTTGAGGTGTCTTTTGAGTACTATTGGGGTATCCTTGGGGTATCATTGGGCTATCCCTTGGGTATCCTTCGGGTGTCCTTTGGGTACTATTGGGGTATCCTTGGGTATCCTTGGGGCATTATTGGGGTATCCTTGGGGTATCATTGGGCTATCCCTTGGGTATCCTTCGGGTGTCCTTTGGGTACTATTGGGGTATCCTTCGGTATCCTTGGGTATCCTTGGGGTATCGTTGGGCTATACCTAGGGAATCCTTCGGGTGTCCTTTGGGTACACTTAGGGTATTGTTAGGGTATCCTTGTTGACGTGATATGCTTTCGCTACTGTTGTTGTCGACTTTGTCCGTGTCCTTCCCGCCTGGCCTAACCACGGATGACTCTGGCAACTGCCCGACGCTGAATCCTGGTGCCATTGCGGGCGGCTCACTATATGTTACACGTATCCTTGTGATGTTTTGTAATTGTCCCTTCCGCCTGGCGTAATTGCGGATGACTGGCAACTGTCCGACGCTGAATCCTGCTGCCTTGCGGTTGGATCCCTATACGTTATCCGTATCCTTGTGCCGTTTTGTAAGTGTCCCTTCCGCCTGGCGTGATCGCGGATGACTCTGGCAACTGCCCAACGCTGAATCCTGCTGCCTTGCGGTTGGATCTCTATATGTTACCCGTATCCTTGTGCCGTTTTGTAAGTGTCCCTTCCGCCTGGCGTGATCGCGGATGACTCTGGCAACTGCCCGACGCTGAATCCTGTTCCCCGTATGACCTATATTTATGGTTGATCTTTCTGCGTGGCGTTTGGATGACTCGCTTCGGCCTGACGCATAATACTTTGGCCTCGCAGTCTGGATTAACGAGAAATCCTTATCCATGTCCTTGTGCTATCCTGATTGTCCTTTCAGTGTGGCGTATGGAAGACTCTCGCTTCGGCCTGACGTTTAATCCTGTCGCCTCGTACCAGTTGTTAGACATCTGACGTTTCTGCTGTCTGCTCGTTTAATTGTTGCTTGAGCTAACCAACGTGAACTGTCTTTTCTTTCGTCGACTGTGTGTGGCGAATTTTGCAGAGTGGGTGGCACCTCTCTTAGTTTGTTAGCATTTTCCTCAGGGGTCTCCGTAGCTCTTCCAGTGCCTAGGGTTTCCTTATCATATAGGCTGCATTGTAGACGTGGTTCCCTTCCCTGGGTAAGAAACGCCGGTGTATGGCCGGTGGATTCCGATGTGCTCGTGTTCACTGCTAGCATAATCTCCGGCCACTTCTCGTCCCAGTTTCTCTGGTCCTGCCCTGCGAACTGCGCAATCATGGTCTTGACCGTTCTATTTGCTCGTTCGGTCGGATTCTCTTGTGGTGTGTATGGCGCGGTAAATTGTTGACTGATACCCATCTCAGCCAGGAAATTTTTAGATATGCGGTTTGCAAACTGTACTCCATTGTCCGTTATGACCAGCTTCGGGACCCCGTACCTTGCGATTATGCGCTCCCTAAACGCCTTCTTGAGCGACTCTGCTGTCGCACTGCGTAGGGGCACTAGTTCCGTCCATTTCGAAAACCTGTCTATCATGACCAACAGCATTTGGTTCCCGTGCTTAGATCTTGGTAGGGGTCCAACGAAGTCTGCACATACCGTGGCCCATGGTTCATCCGGCACTTGGGTCAACATCTTCCCGGCCGCCTGCATCTGATTGGGCTTAAACCGCATGCAAATCTCGCATTTTCGTTCGTGGGCTCGGGCGTCTCTATGCATGCCTGGCCAGTAGTATCGGGCTGCCAACCGTGCAATTGTCCTTCGGCTTCCTACGTGTCCCGCAGACGGTGCGTCGTGGTTTTCCCTCAACACTGCTTCTCGTAGCGACTTTGGGACGCACATCTTCCATGACGCGACGTCTTCACTGCCTGCTCGGTGAGGTATGTTTCTGTATAGTGTCTCACCCTCAATAACATAGTCCGGGTAATTCTGCGGTTGGGTCTTTATCTTTTCGCCCATGTCCTGGATCCAGCAGCACCCTCCTGAAGCTGTAGTTGCCGATGCCTCTTTTAAACCTCGTAGCGTTTCCGGTAGTGGTTGTCTTGATAATGCATCGGCCACCACGTTTAGCTGACCCTTTCTGTACGCTATCTCAAAGTCGTACTGTTGTAGCTCCAGGGCCCATCTGGCGATCCTTCCTGAAGGGCTTTCTATGCTGTTGACCCACTTCAGGGCCATGTGGTCGGTTACTACCTTAAAGTGGTAACCTTCCAGATATGGCCTGAGCTTCCGGATCGCCCAGACGATCGCCAAACACTCCTTCTCCGTTGTCGAGTAGTTCTTTTCCGCGCCGTTCAGTGTTCGGTTTGAGTAGGAGAATACTCTTCCGCCCTTTTCGGTGTCCTGGGTCAGTATCGCTCCGATGCCGTAGTCGCTGGCGTCTGTTTGCCGGATGAAAGTTCTACTGAAGTCCGGGCATGCTAGCACTGAATCTGCCACAAGTCTTGCCTTAACCTCCTCAAACGCCATCTGGTGCTCTGGTGTCCACTCCCACTTACTGCCCTTGCGCAGCAGGTCATTCAGGGGTTTGACGATTCTGGAAAAATCTGGTACAAATCGGCGGTACCACGACGCTACTCCTAGGTATTGGCGAAGTTCTTTGACGTTCGATGGCGGTTCCAGTTCGGTTCCAGTTTTCTGGATCTGTTCCTGTTCCCTCGCTTGTCACTCGATGTCCCAGGTACAGTAGTTCCTTTTTAAAGAATTGGCATTTTTCTGGATTCAGCCTCAGGTTTGCCTCTTTTAAGACGCCGGAACACTTCTCTCAGGTTTCTTTTGTGTTCTTCCAGCGTGCGACCGATCACTATTATGTCATCCTGGTAAGCGAATGCGTGAGGTGACATCTCGGGGCCAATTACTTGGTCCAAAACTCGCTGAAACGTTGCCGACGCCGAGTGAAATCCGAACGGCATTACCCTCCACTGAAACAGACCTTTGCCTGGTACCGTGAACGCCGTATACTGCCTGCTACTCTCTTCCAGTGGGATTTGCCAGTATCCATCCTTCAGGTCCAAACTGCTGATGTACCGCGCTTCCCTTAGTTGGTCCAGGATGTAGTTTATGCGAGGCATTGGGTAGGCATCCTTAACTGACTTCGCGTTGATCTGCCTGAAGTCGACACACAGTCTTCACTTGGCTGTCTTCTTTTTCACCATCCCGATGGGGGAGCTGTATGGGCTCTTTGAATGCTCTATGAACCCCATTTGGAGAAGCTCGTCCACCTTTACGTTGATTTCCCCTTGAATTTTCGGGTTCTTGGGGTAGTAACTCTGCTTGATTGGCTTGTCATTTCTTAATTTTGATCTGGTGTTCTGCCATATTCGATGTTCCCGTCATTGTGCTGAAGTCTGCCAGCTCTGCTTCAAGGAACGCTGTAGTATCGTCCAACTCGTTTACTTGTTGAACGACTGCTACTGATAGCTTCTCGTCAAGCCATCCATTGTGTCGGTTCCTGGCTGGTATTATTATCTCGTGTCCAGCACACCTTATCTCTGTTCCGACTTGTTTCAGGAAGTTCCATCCCAACACTAATGGATCCACTACTCCGGGTAAAATCAACAGGCTCATGGTCACTTGTTTGTTGCCGAATTTGACCTCCACCTCGAGCTGCGCATCAATTCCGCCGCACCTTCCATCTGCCAATCTAACTTGCCGTCTCGTCTTTGTAAGCTTTCCTAGAGCAGCAATATTGTCCGCCAATTCTTCGCTCACGAAGCTTACCGTTGCTCCGGTGTCGATTGTGGCTTTGTAGCTGTTCCCACCAATCATCACAGCTGCGGACAACTGCTGCTCCTCCTCGATTAGCTTGCCCGTTAGTTTGGAGAGGTAGCATTGTGCGATCCCCGCTCGCCTCTCTGCGGCTGAGATCGCTGGCCATTTCCCGGTCGTTGGCAGCAATCGACGCTCCTGACACCCACCTTGCCGCATATCCAGCCAAACAGCAGCCGCTGGTTTCGACATCCTCTAGCCCAGTGTCCGATCCCACCGCATTTCCGACAGGCCTCCTGCGGGTCTGTGATATGGGTGGCGTCTTGTGGCCTCTGTGTGTTGCTTGGCGGCCTCCACAAGGTATTGTTTGGCTGTCTCTGTTGCTGTGGGGGTGGTGCCCAATGGCCTCCGCGTGGTGCGTCTGTTGCCTGCTGTCGTCTGGCTTGGTGTGGTGGTGACCATTGGTCGTTTCCTCGTGTGTCCTGGCTATCTACCTCCTCGCATCTCCTGCATGTCACCTGTGTTGGTGACGCCGACTTTGTCTTTTAGAACTTGTTCTCCTGTGCGAAGACTTCCCGTTCCTTTTCAAGTTCTTCGTACTCATCGGCTAGGATCATTAGCGTGTCCAGGTCCGACACTTTGTATGCTCTTAAGAACATTCGTAGGCTTGGGGTGCAGTTCTCTTTAATGACCCTTAACGTCTCTTTCGTAGAATAGTTAAGTGGTAATAGTAAGACTCGCTGAAGCCTTGCTTCCTTTGCCGGACCTGGTCCGCCAGCCTGGTGAAGAAGTCTCTTGGCAGGAAATATGTGTGGAAGCTTTCAATGAATTCTGCCCAAGTTCTCCATTGCTTATTGTTGGCGATGAACCATTTCAAGGCCCTTCCTTTTAGCAACTCCAGCATCGCTCGAGGGTTCATATCAAGCTCCAAACCGTACGTGTTGGCGGACCGTTCTACCTGCTCCAGGAACTCGAATGGTTTTTCCGCCCCGTCGAACCTGAACGACCATTCGCGGACCTGCTTAGCGACCTTTGCATAGTCCGACTGGCTTGGTCTCGGGATCAGCGCTGCTGCTTTCTTTTCTTGGCTTGATTCTTTCCTGTGGGCCTCTTTCTGCATGTTGTCAACGCTCAGGCTTGCCACCAGGTTGTCCCCTTCAGCGTTCGTTAACGTAATGCTTGGGCCGGCTCTGCCGTAGTATGTCGCCTCCAGCTCGGCCCAGATGTCGACGAGTTGTGGATCGTTCTCTGTTTCGGAGTAGTATTCCGACAGGGCCTTCCTCATGTCGTCTAGCCTGCCCTCCAGGGCGACATTAAGCCTCTGTGCGACATGGGCGAAGTCCTCCTTCTTGAGGCGGTAAATCCACTTCTTTCCCATTTTTATTGTGCTGGGACAATCACGTTGGGCGCCAGATGTAACGAACTGATTTTGTTGTGTCTGCTCGCTACGAGATTCGTGCGGCTAGCTCAGAAGATTGTGCGTTCGTCCCACCAAATTTATATGACGTGATTGCCCGTAGATCAGTGAGAAAACAAAGGGTTCAAATGGTAACAGTGGGATTTATTCTCGTGGTATTAGTACAGCGGGTGTGTTGCTGGGCTAGCTTTGGTGTCTCTTGGCTCTGGTTCCGCCGGCTGCTGGCGCTCCTCTTTCTGGCTCCTCGACGCGTTGATTCGTCTTCCTCTGGATCCTGGGTCTCGGGACGCTCGTAGTGGCCGCCTCTGCTTGCTTGCCGACCCGTTGCCTCGGGGTCGCTTGTTGCGCCTTAGACCCGCAAAGAGTTCGGCCTTGTGGGCTTAGGGAAGCGTCACCGTTCTCAGACTAGGGTGAACAAGCCTTGCTCTCCAGGCTCCTTACCCTAATGCGTGACGTCCGCGACGCTCCTGCGCTCCCCAATGAGCTCCGCGCGCCGATGGTAACGTGGCTGCCGGAAATGTCTGCTGGCGTCTCTGTCGATGTCCTCTGCGCTGTCTTCTGACCAGTATCTCGTCGTTCTGGCGCTCGGGGAGCTGGGCGGTCACTGCTCGGGAACTTCGCCGGTAATCGCAGGGCTCTCCAGGCTGCCGCCTCTTGAAACCGCAAATCGATCTACCGCTCGTCCGTCACGCCAGGTCCTGCTTGGTCGGGCATGGTACGCTGGGTCGCAGGCAACTTTCCTCCTCAATCTGACGGTTCTTCGTCATAGGACTCTTTTGCTTGTCTCTGACAGACCCGCCGGGCGACTCGCCAGGGTGTGGTCGTGACAAAGTTAGAAAACAAACGCCTTGACTTAGCCGCGTGATGCCTTCCAGAACTCAGCCACCTGTGTCTCAATTCGGAGATTCCTGATGTCCTAATCCCGAACGTCTCGACGTGGCGATCTTGCTCCTTGTATGCTTCCCACGGCGCTGCTTCCGACGACTCGCTTGGTTGTAGCTCCCTCGTAGATTATTTGCTTGACTGACTGTTTACTTGGTACTTTAACTGATCTTGAAGGTTTGACTCCTCGTGATCGACTGATCCAGCTGCCAGCGCTCTGCGGCCTTATATAGAGCCTCCTGGAACCGTTATTTCCCTTTTGCGCACGGCCCGCTGGATCTCTCCACTCTGGGTCCAAAGTCCGTGACTCCTGGTTGACCCACTTGTCCTTCACGTACCGCTTCCAATCGATGCTCCGCCCACTGCTGCCATCCCGCTGATTCCCGTGATGCTTGTGGCACGCCTGTGTGCCGCTCCTCTGTCGAGATGTGGCACTTCCTCTCCCGGTCCAAAGTTCACGGGAGAGTCCAAAGTCCGGTGGAGTTCCGTTATCCTGTTTTTGCACACGGCACTCTTGCCTTGCCCGCGAAGTCTCCATTCTCTCTCTCGCTTGGTCTCCAAACTCTCTCGCTCTCCGTCCTTGATCTCCAAACTCTCTCGACCTCCATCCTTGGACTCCAAACTCTCTCACTCTCCATCCTTGGTCTCCATACTCTCCTCGCCGCGCCGTTACTACGCGAATTCGCCGCGTAACTGGTAAGCGGCCGGCCATCTGCTGCTGCTTCTATTTGTGGGGAGTTACTCCTCACAGTCTTTATGTATAAGTGAATTAAGATCAATCACTAATAAAATAAAATTTAAAAATAAAAATTAAAAATTCCCATAATAAAAACAAGGAAGAATGCTATAGTCGAGTACCTCGAATATCAGATACCCGTTACTCAGCTAAATGGAGATATGCAAGCAGCAAAGCGAGATTAAAATGCGCCACCTACCGGCGGTATACAGACTTAAGCGTTATGGGCGTTAGAGTGGGCGTGGATCAATCGATAGGTATTGACGAGACCAATACATTTCAGTTAAAATTTTTTATCTAGCATGAAAAATGTGGGCGTCACTGGTTTCCGCAGTTTGTGGGCGTTAAAGTGGGCGTGGCAAACTTTTTTTTGGGTCAATCGATAGGTATTAATGAGAACATTACATTTCAGTAACAATTTTTATTCTAGCATCAAAACTGTAGGAGCCACAATTTTGGGCGGTTTGTGGGCGTTAGAGTGGGCGTGGCACTCTACTGAAACAAACTTGCGCTGCGTAAGAAGCTCAGGAATCTGCACGCCAAATCTCAATAGCCTAGCTCTCATAGTTTCCGAGATCTCAGCGTTCATCCGGACAGACAGACGGACAGACGGACATGGCTAGATCGACTCGGCTAGTGATCCTGATCAAGAATATATATACTTTATGGGGTCGGAAACGCTTCCTTCTGCCTGTTACATACTTTCCGACGAATCTTTTTACTCTACGAGTAACGGGTATAAATACGACATGGAAATTATAATTAAAGCCACCAACACAGCACTAGCCAACTATTACAAAACATGCAAATTAAGTTTCTCATCAGTGAATTGATTAAAAAAATGTATTTTTATTTTTAACAATCACTTATTCACTATTACAATTTTACAATAGGTCGAACTTATTTAATTCACTGCTCTTGTATTTATTCTCGAATTATTGTTCTGCTCGATTCGGATCTCTAAAACGGACTGCCTGCTCTCTAGTTCAATGATCAATAATCAAACCTCGGCTTAAGATATTTTATACCCAAAAATTGATAAAGAGAATGACTCAAGAGAGTCGGAAAATAGGATGATGCAATTTGCCAATTAAATTCGAAGTCCAATCTTGGCCGGAAATTGGTGTTTACATTAGCGAAGTTTAGGGACCGCTTTGGGGATCTTTTTGTTTACGTTAGCGGACTCGGGACTCGCTTTGGGGATCTTTTGTTTACGTTAGCGGACTCATTGTTTACAATATCGGTTTGGATGTTTACAGCATCCGTTTGATTCGGACTGCGTGAAATTGATCTGGGTGGGAATGATTTGGAGGCCTGCTTGGCAGAAATAGCTGACCACGGATTTATCTCGGGTCTGTCAGAGTTATTTGGAAATTAGCTCTCGGCTCAAAGTTGTTTATAAATTGGGTAAGAGCCCCTAAATAATGTGTAATATAACTTGCACACCTCTATTTTTCCAATTGAAAATGTAATACTATTTTGTATTAAGGAAATCGCGAAAACTGGTGATTCTCATATAACAACTGAACTTTAATTTAATTTTACATTTACCTTAAGCCTATCTTAACTAGAGGCGAGAGAGCGAAGACCTTACACTCTACAACAAATTTCAAAAAATAAAACGCGCAAAGTGCGCAAACTCTGCCCCATCTGAAGGACCGCCGACTTCAGAACACTACAGGCAGCAACGGCAGACTGTGAATCGCTCGCCGGTACGTGGCATTCTTGGTCCTCACGTCCGCCACTCGAACTTTGCCACCAGCGCCGACGTTTACTGCCACGCCCGACAATCCACTGCTGCGGCGGGAGATTGTCCTCGGCGACGACGACTATAGCTTTCACGGCGACGTTTGGTTACTTCTGGTGCCACTTGTTGGAGACGTACTCCCGGGACCATCGCTGCCAAAACCGGTGTCTGAGAGTCGCGCTGGTGAGGAGAGTTCCGAGCTCCTCCGCGGTCAGGATGTCTTCGCTGACCGTCCCAAGGAACAGGTGCTTTGCAGACTTTACAGCTGCCTTCCAAAGTCCGCCGAAGTGGGGTGCTCTGGGGCGGTATAAACGCAAACTCGCATCCTTTTTTTAATGCGGATACCGATACCGGTTATCTCGGTTCCGACTTGTTTTAGGAAGTTCCATTCCAACACCAACGGATCCACTACTCCGGGTAAAAGCAACAGGCTCATGGTCCCTTCTTTGTTTTTGTTTTTTTCTACCTCGAGCTGCGCATTAATTCTGCCGCATCTTCCGTCTGCCAACCTGACTTGCCCTCTCGTCCTTGTAATCCTTCCTAGAGCAGCAATACTGTCCGCCATTTCTTCGCTAACGAAGTTTGCCTTTGCTCCGGTGTCGATTGTGGCTTTGTAGCTGTTCCCGCCAATCATCACAGAGGTAGCATTGTGCGATCCCCGCTCGCCTCTCTGCGGCTGAGATCATTGGCCATTTTCCGATCGTTGGCAGCAATCGACGCTCCTGACACCGACCTTGCCGCTTACTCAGCAGAATAACAGCCGTTGGTTTCTGTGCTTGGCGGCCTCCACAAGGTATTGTTTGGCTGCCTCTGTTGCTGTGGGGGTGGTGTCCATTGGCCTCCGCATGGTGCGCCTTTTGCCTGCTGCCGTCTGGCTTGGTGTGGTGGTGACCATTGGTCATTTCCCCGTGTCTCCTGGTTTTCTGTCTCTTCGCATATTCTGCACTCGACCTGCGTTGTGGTGCCTACTTGGTCTTCGAGAACTTGTTCTCCTGTGCGACAGCTTCCCGTTCTTTTTCGAGTTCTTCGTGCTCATCGGCTAAGATCATTAGCGTATCCAGGACCGACACTTTGTACGCTCTTTGGAAGATCCTTAGACTTGGGGTGCAGTTTCCTTTAATGATCCTTAATGTCTCTCTCGTAGCATAGCTAAGTGGCCTCACCATCGCCTTCATGTCGATCATGCAGTCCTTGAACAACTCGCTGAAGCTCTGCTTCCGCCAGCCTGGTAAACAATCGAAATGAGCGAAGTCCTCCTTAAGGCGGTAAATCCGCTTCTTTCCCATTTTTATTGTGTTGCTCACTATTGGGACAATCACGTTGGGCGCCATATGTAACAAACTGATTTTGTTGGTCTGCTCGCTACGAGATTCGTGCGGCTAGCTCAAAAGATTGTGTGTTCGTCCCACCAAATTCATATGAAGTGACTGCCCCGTAGATCAGTGAAGATTACTCTCGTGTTATTAATGCAGGGTCCTCTTTTTAGAAAAGATAACGCTGACTTAAAAAGTATGATGATATGCTTTATTCACATTCAACTGGTTAACTTAGGTCTTACGTGTGCATGAACTGCACTTTGCGAGATTCTGGCAGCAACTGGGTATCGAGTACAACTTCGGAATATCGAGTGTTTCTTAGGAATATCGAGTACAGAAAGGGAAAGATATTAGACCAGTAGGTGAGACCGCTTCTAGTGGTCCTTGTCTCTCCAGTACCGCATCCCACAATCGGCCCTCCTGACACAGGATTCGTCTTGAACTACTTTTTCAACTTCGTATCTTCCATGGTTTCCTACTCTGACTACTTTATACGGCCCTAGGTACTTTCCTTTCAATTTCAAACCAGTACCATACTGGGTGCGTTTAATGGCTTCCAAATCGTTTAACTGGAACTTCTTTTCGACCTTTGTTTTTGAATCAAAAGACTTCTTGTTTTCAGCTTGGATACTCTGAATGTTCTCCCTTGCTTCCTTCCTCAATTTGTCGCGTTCATCATCTAACTCCGAAATCAAACAATCCTGTTTCAATGACTTGAGCTGGACATCTCCTGTGATACGCATATCTAATCCGGTTAGCAGTTTGATTGGTGAAATTTTGGTACTCCTTGGCTCAGTGTTGTTTATTATCTGCAGCAACATGGGCTTTAAAGGCTTAGTTTGGAGAGCATCGGAACAACTATTTTATGCATGCGTTCTACTTGTCCGTTTCCCCTTGGTACTCCTGTTGCAATCAGCAAATGCTGGATCTTGTCCTTATCGCAGTACTCTTTGAACAGGTGGCATGTGAATGCATCTCCACGATCGGACACTCTCCTATACGGATTTCCAAAACAAACAGCCTGACGCTCCCAACAATTCACCACTTCGTCAACCCCTGTGCTTCGTGTAGGATACAACCATACGTACTTGGAAAAGGCATCTACAATCACGAAGGTGTGATAATATCGTTTTTTGGTTAACTCCATCGGACCAACATGATCTAAACGGTATGTGACGAGCGGCTTGTCTCCTTTGTCTATTGGTGCAAGGAACCCTTCTTGCCTACCAGCCTTCGCATTCACAAGGATGCACTCTACGCAGCTATCAACCACTCGCGCTACTTTATCTTTTAGCTTCGGAATGTAATACGACTTCTCATTCAAATCCTGAGTTTTCTTGGATGAGAAATGACCTTGCTTGTGACTGTTTTGTATAATCTCGGTTTCCATGCTTGAAGGTACTACTAGCAACTCTTTATTAGGATCCTTAAACAGAACTTGTTCACTATGTAGAAGTTTTCATAGCCTTTGGACTCAACGACGCTTGTAAGCACCTTTGTCCAATAATCTAATAGCTTTGCTTCCCCCAAACGATGAAACAAACTGTCAGACAACGTATAACATGACACTACTCAACGCATCGACATGTCTCATCTTCGAACCTGACCTGTGCTCTATTTCATAGTAGAAATCTTGTGGTACATCGCCCATCTAGACTCTCTGAGCGGAATCTTTTTCTTCTTCATGGTCATGGTAAAGGCGTTACAGTCCGTAGTAATTTTAAACTTCTTCTCTAGAACGTACACCCGCCACTTACCCAGGCTCCAATAACTGCAAGAACTTCCAGTTCATAGGAATGATACTTTTCCTCACATGGCTTGGTTTTACGGCTCATGTAGAAAACTGGATGCCACAAGTTATCACAGGGATCTCGTTGAAGCAAAACGGCTCCAAATCCGAACTTGGATGCACCGGTATGAATTTCTGTGTCAAGCGAATGATTATAGAGTTTCAGAACTGGTTCACTGATCAACGGTGCTTTTAGCTATTTAAATGCTGCTAAATGCTGGTCTTGAAACTCCAACCACACCTCCTTGCACAACATGTCGGACAACGGTTTGGCAATTACGGCGTATCCTTCCACAACCCTACGGAAGTACGACGTCAATCCTAAGAATCGTTGGACTCCTTTCTTGTCGCGCGGAATCGGAAAATCAGACACTTGAGTTTTCTCATTACCTGGCTTGATGGTATCGTTTTCAACGACATAGCCTGACATTTACTCCAATTTATGCGCAAGCGATTCCACTTCCAAAACTCGCTTTAACTTCTGCACGCCCTCATCGATACTCTTGCGCGAAATGATAACATCGTCCATGTACACAACCGCATCCTCGTTCTTCATTGAATCACGCATAACTGCCATGCCCGGTAAACACTGCTGGAGAGTTAGTTATACCGAACGATATATACTTTTGGGATTCTGGCGAAACAGGCACGTGAAAGAAACCATTAGTCAAATCTAGAGTTGTAAAAACTCGGACAATCTTTCTATTAACTTTCTATAATCGCAACACAAGCGCTTCTTCCCATTCTTCTTATCTACAAGCACCACTGGCGAAGAAAACTCGGATGTACTAGGCTTGATTATCCCTTCCCTTAGCCGTTCCTGAACGTCATCGACAATCTTCTGATCGCAATAAGCCAATCGTCTCGGATGTTGGAAAACAGGCAACTCGTCTGTCAACAAGATCTTCATCTCGACTGGTGAAGTGAGATTTCTTTTTGGCTTGTAACTTTCGATTAATGACTCCACTCCAAATCTACTTTCTTAGAGTCTTTCGTGCTGATCATGCATAGACTTTCGAATTCGCTTATTAGCTGCATACAAGTACTTTGGCCTGCCTGGTTATCGTCTGATCCTGTCGTTGGTCTTTGCTGAACATTTCAAACTCTTAGCGAAAATATAGTGCCAGACTTGGTTACCATCATGTCAACGCTGTTTAAGATTGTTGTCCCTAAGATTGCGTCAAACTTTATATCATCATCAGGTATGACCTGAAACTCGACCGACTTATCGATTCCATCGATAACAAGCTTTGTAGCGAAGCTTCCGAATGTTAGGACCTGACTTTTCCTATGCTTGTCGAAACTCTCTGAAGACCCATCAGACTGCCTACTCCTACGCCTAGCTTTAAGAACACACGATAACGCATCAAACACAGTTCAGCATCTGTGTCCACAAGTCCTTTGAATTCTGAGTTCCTGCAAATCACAGATTTCAATTCCAAGCTCGAAGAAAAGGACTCACGCGATGGTTGTGAAACGACTTTATCGTCCTGGACGACATTGGTTGCTCTCTCTGTTTTGACCTGTACTTCTGCTTTACACTGCGCTGCTCGGTGTCCTGGTTGATCGCATTTGAAAAATTTCTCCTTCACAGGACAGTCTTTCTTCATGTGCGACGAATCTCCGCACCGAAAACATTTCCTAACTGATCCAGCTAATGCATCTTGTTTTGTGTCGTGCACGGCCTTGCTACCCTGTGAACCATACATGTTTACTGCATTGGATGATCCACGTGATTTTTGATACGCGTCGATTTGTAGCTTTAGATCCTTGAGATTTCTGGCCTGGTACAGCATTGCTTTATTTGATCTAGCATCTGGGATACCCTCAACGAAATACTCTATCAAACTTTCTTCCTCCAAACAATTGGGCTTTGCAATTTCCATAAGTGCATAAAGGAAGTCGTGCAAGGATTCACCCTTATGCTGCTGTCGTTTTCCCAACCTGCGATGAACTTCTGCTGAGGATAACTTGATTCCAAACTCCTCCAACAAAGCCGATTTCAAACTTGCCCAGTCTTTGATATTTCTCTGGCTACGCACAAACATCTTTGCTGCTCCACTAAGCAACTGTTTTGCATACACAAACAACTGTAAAGGGTTCCACTCAACTGTAGCTGCACAATCTTCCAACTCTCCTATCCATTGGTTTATACCCAGAAAACTGCGAAACACTGCCCTCTACATCTTTCAACGTGAACCATGATCTACCCTGCCTTTCATTTCCTAGTCCTTGATGCCAACCTGCTGCGTTTGGCCGATTTATAGTGGTCTCTGCGGACGTTACTGATAGACCATCTTCACCATTATCCTCCGTTTCCGACTCACCATCGTTATTTAGACCATAGAAGGTTTACAACCTCTCTCAGTCGTACCCAATTGCAACTCCGACAACTTCCAACGCAACTCTTCAACTCGCAATGCCAAGATCTCGTTTCTCTCCATTTTACAACTTTGTCCTGTAGATTATTAAGATTAAACAATGTTTTCTTAAACTTAGTACCAAAAACAAATTGTAATTAGATAAACCACCCTGTCTCTGGAACTGCTTGATGTCAATGTTACCCAATAATTTACAAACAACTTGAAATTAACTTTCCGGCAGCTCTCCGTCAAAAGTTCGGCCACTCGCTCAATGATGTTGCTTTTGTTCGTCGTCGTGTTTCCTTCCCACGCTTCCCGCTTTTGTAGCGTCACACATACAATGAAGACTTCCAAACTCAACTGGAACTTTCTGGATGCTTTCGTCTGCTGCCAAAATCTGTGCACCAGCATTCCGCTTGCTCCATCCTGCACGCACGCTCCGATGACCACACCAGATCCAATGTCTTGCTCGCTGTATCTCCACTGCTTCCAGCCCGTGTCGGCTGCTTCTCCTAGATCTCCAGCCACGATCCGCTGCCTCCTAATACTTTCAGCACTTCATCCGCTAGTTCTCCAAATTCTTGCCTTTGCAAAAGCCACCAACTGTATCTGCCTTCAACGACAGCCTTCTGTGTCACACTCCAGCCAAATTGCCTATGACGACTTGAAGATATCTAGCCGATTTGCTCAATTTAACCAGCACTCTGCTTACGCACTCCACGTGTTTTTGCCAAGGTGAAAGTTCTGTCGTATCTTCCATGGTTTCCTACTCTGACTACTTTATACGGCCCTAGGTACTTTCCTTTCAATTTCAAACCAGTACCATACTGGGTGCGTTTAATGGCTTCCAAATCGTTTAACTGGAACTTCTTTTCGACCTTTGTTTTTGAATCAAAAGACTTCTTGTTTTCAGCTTGGATACTCTGAATGTTCTCCCTTGCTTCCTTCCTCAATTTGTCGCGTTCATCATCTAACTCCGAAATCAAACAATCCTGTTTCAATGACTTGAGCTGGACATCTCCTGTGATACGCATATCTAATCCGGTTAGCAGTTTGAATGGTGAAATTTTGGTACTCCTTGGCTCAGTGTTGTTTATTATCTGCAGCAACATGGGCTTTAAAGGCTTAGTTTGGAGAGCATCGGAACAACTATTTTATGCATGCGTTCTACTTGTCCGTTTCCCCTTGGTACTCCTGTTGCAATCAGCAAATGCTGGATCTTGTCCTTATCGCAGTACTCTTTGAACAGGTGGCATGTGAATGCATCTCCACGATCGGACACTCTCCTATACGGATTTCCAAAACAAACAGCCTGACGCTCCCAACAATTCACCACTTCGTCAACCCCTGTGCTTCGTGTAGGATACAACCATACGTACTTGGAAAAGGCATCTACAATCACGAAGGTGTGATAATATCGTTTTTTGGTTAACTCCATCGGACCAACATGATCTAAACGGTATGTGACGAGCGGCTTGTCTCCTTTGTCTATTGGTGCAAGGAACCCTTCTTGCCTACCAGCCTTCGCATTCACAAGGATGCACTCTACGCAGCTATCAACCACTCGCGCTACTTTATCTTTTAGCTTCGGAATGTAATACGACTTCTCATTCAAATCCTGAGTTTTCTTGGATGAGAAATGACCTTGCTTGTGACTGTTTTGTATAATCTCAGTTTCCATGCTTGAAGGTACTACTAGCAACTCTTTATTAGGATCCTTAAACAGAACTTGTTCACTATGTAGAAGTTTTCATAGCCTTTGGACTCAACGACGCTTGTAAGCACCTTTGTCCAATCATCTAATAGCTTTGCTTCCCCCAAACGATGAAACAAACTGTCAGTCAACGTATAACATGACACTACTCAACGCATCGACATGTCTCATCCTCGAACCTGACCTGTGCTCTATTTCATAGTAGAAATCTTGTGGTACATCGCCCATCTAGACTCTCTGAGCGGAATCTCTTTCTTCTTCATGGTCATGGTAAAGGCGTTACAGTCCGTAGTAATTTTAAACTTCTTCTCTAGAACGTACACCCGCCACTTACCCAGGCTCCAATAACTGCAAGAACTTCCAGTTCATAGGAATGATACTTTTCCTCACATGGCTTGGTTTTACGGCTCATGTAGAAAACTGGATGCCACAAGTTATCACAGGGATCTCGTTGAAGCAAAACGGCTCCAAATCCGAACTTGGATGCATCGGTATGAATTTCTGTGTCAAGCGAATGATTATAGAGTTTCAGAACTGGTTCACTGATCAACGGTGCTTTTAGCTTTTTAAATGCTGCTAAATGCTGGTCTTGAAACTCCAACCACACCTCCTTGCACAACATGTCGGACAACGGTTTGGCAATTACGGCGTATCCTTCCACAACCCTACGGAAGTACGACGTCAATCCTAAGAATCTTTGGACTCCTTGTCGCGCGGAATCGGAAAATCAGACACTTGAGTTTTCTCATTACCTGGCTTGATGGTATCGTTTTCAACGACATAGCCTGACATTTACTCCAATTTATGCGCAAGCGATTCCACTTCCAAAACTCGCTTTAACTTCTGCACGCCCTCATCGATACTCTTGCGCGAAATGATAACATCGTCCATGTACACAACCGCATCCTCGTTCTTCATTGAATCACGCATAACTGCCATGCCCGGTAAACACTGCTGGAGAGTTAGTTATACCGAACGATGTATACTTTTGGGATTCTGGCGAAACAGGCACGTGAAAGAAACCATTAGTCAAATCTAGAGTTGTAAAAACTCGGACAATCTTTCTATTAACTTTCTATAATCGCAACACAAGCGCTTCTTCCCATTCTTCTTATCTACAAGCACCACTGGCGAAGAAAACTCGGATGTACTAGGCTTGATTATCCCTTCCCTTAGCCGTTCCTGAACGTCATCGACAATCTTCTGATCGCAATAAGCCAATCGTCTCGGATGTTGGAAAACAGGCAACTCGTCTGTCAACAAGATCTTCATCTCGACTGGTGAAGTGAGATTTCTTTTTGGCTTGTAACTTTCGATTAATGACTCCACTCCAAATCTACTTCCCAACTTAAGTGCTCCAAATCTACCTTCGAAACTATCTTAGAGTCTTTCGTGCTGATCATGCATAGACTTTCGAATTCGCTTATTAGCTGCATACAAGTACTTTGGCCTGCCTGGTTATCGTCTGATCCTGTCGTTGGTCTTTGCTGAACATTTCAAACTCTTAGCGAAAATATAGTGCCAGACTTGGTTACCATCATGTCAACGCTGTTTAAGATTGTTGTCCCTAAGATTGCGTCAAACTTTATATCATCATCAGGTATGACCTGAAACTCGACCGACTTATCGATTCCATCGATAACAAGCTTTGTAACGAAGCTTCCGAATGTTAGGACCTGACTTTTTCCTATGCTTGTCGAAACTCTCTGAAGACCCATCAGACTGCCTACTCCTACGCCTAGCTTTAAGAACACACGCTAACGCATCAAACACAGTTCAGCGTCTGTGTCCACAAGTCCTTTGAATTCTGAGTTCCTGCAAATCACAGATTTCAATTCCAAGCTCGAAGAAAAGGACTCACGCGATGGTTGTGAAACGACTTTATCGTCCTGGACGACATTGGTTGCTCTCTCTGTTTTGACCTGTACTTCTGCTTTACACTGCGCTGCTCGGTGTCCTGGTTGATCGCATTTGAAAAATTTCTCCTTCACAGGACAGTCTTTCTTCATGTGCGACGAATCTCCGCACCGAAAACATTTCCTAACTGATCCAGCTAATGCATCTTGTTTTGTGTCGTGCACGGCCTTGCTACCCTGTGAACCATACATGTTTACTGCATTGGATGATCCACGTGATTTTTGATACGCGTCGATTTGTAGCTTTAGATCCTTGAGATTTCTGGCCTGGTACAGCATTGCTTTATTTGATCTAGCATCTGGGATACCCTCAACGAAATACTCTATCAAACTTTCTTCCTCCAAACAATTGGGCTTTGCAATTTCCATAAGTGCATAAAGGAAGTCGTGCAAGGATTCACCCTTATGCTGCTGTCGTTTTCCCAACCTGCGATGAACTTCTGCTGAGGACAACTTGATTCCAAACTCCTCCAACAAAGCCGATTTCAAACTTGCCCAGTCTTTGATATTTCTCTGGCTACGCACAAACATCTTTGCTGCTCCACTAAGCAACTGTTTTGCATACACAAACAACTGTAAAGGGTTCCACTCAACTGTAGCTGCACAATCTTCCAACTCTCCTATCCATTGGTTTATACCCAGAAAACTGCGAAACACTGCCCTCTACATCTTTCAACGTGAACCATGATCTACCCTGCCTTTCATTTCCTAGTCCTTGATGCCAACCTGCTGCGTTTGGCCGATTTATAGTGGTCTCTGCGGACGTTACTTATAGACCATCTTCACGATTATCCTCCGTTTCCGACTCACCATCGTTCTGGATGCTTTCGTCTGCTGCCAAAATCTGTGCACCAGCATTCCGCTTGCTCCATCCTGCACGCACGCTCCGATGACCACACCAGATCCAATGTCTTGCTCGCTGTATCTCCACTGCTTCCAGCCCGTGTCGGCTGCTTCTCCTAGATCTCCAGCCACGATCCGCTGCCTCCTAATACTTTCAGCACTTCATCCGCTAGTTCTCCAAATTCTTGCCTTTGCAAAAGCCACCAACTGTATCTGCCTTCAACGACAGCCTTCTGTGTCACACTCCAGCCAAATTGCCTATGACGACTTGAAGATATCTAGCCGATTTGCTCAATTTAACCAGCACTCTGCTTACGCACTCCACGTGTTTTTGCCAAGGTGAAAGTTCTGTCGAATGGTAGGCTATATCCCGGGTGAGCCCCCAAAAATTGCAGGGTCCTCTTTTTAGAAAAGATAACGCTGACCTAAGTAGTATGATAATATGCTTTATTCACATTCGACTGGTTAACTTAGGTTTGTAGGTCTGTACTTTGCGAGATTCTGGCAGCGAGTGAGTATGACGGTGCGTTGCCACTTTTCACTCACGTTGCAACTGGGTATCGAGTAAAACTTCGGAATATCGAGTGTAACCTAGGAATATCAAGTACAGAAAGGGAAAGATATTGGATCAGTAGGTGAGACCGCTTCTGGTGGTCCTTGACTCTCCAGTACCGCATCCCACTTTAATACAGCGGGTGCGTGGCTGGGCTGGCCTCGGTGTCTCCTCCCGCTGGTACCACAGGCTGCTGATGTTCCTCGTCCTGGCTTGTCGACGCGTTGACTTGAGGCCTCTGGCTTCTGTGCTCGGGATGCTTGAAGTGTCTCGCCTCTGCTCGCTTGCCGATGCGCTGCCTCGGCGCCGCTTATCGCGTCTTGGACTCGCAGAGAGTTCGGCCTTGAGGGCTTAGGGAAGCGTCACCGTTCTCAGACTAGGGTGAACAAGCCTTGCTCTTCAGGGCTCTTCGAGGCAATACCTGCTCTGTCCCGGACGGTCCCGGTAAGTTCTTGCTCAGTTCGCGCTGACAGTCAAAGGTAACGCAGGGAAGCTGCCTATCCGATCACTTTTTTTTTAGGCCTAGCGCAGACGAACGTTCCACCCGGCTTCACCCCAATGCACTATGGGGAATTTGACCACTTTTTTTGGCCAAAACCCATGTTTTAAAAGTCGTTAAAAATACGTTTTGTTTATCAGAATGCATCAGAATAACATCAATATCTAATGTTACTAACAGAAAAGTTTAACAGTACGCACCACTGTTAAGTTGTTAGCTGTTAAAGTCTGTTTTTATTTCAACGAGGTGGCAGCGCTGGTAAAGCGCCTATTATTCTTAATAGTTTAAATTGTCAAAAAGTGTAAAACTAAACATCGCTCGGACATTTTTGAAATACCATCCAATCAGAGGGACTTGTAGCTTGTGTTTGTGACCTTACAATTGTGTTTATTGATTGTGGTGCTCGTATATTCGTGATCTAGTTCTAACCTCAAAAAAACAAAATCTTTAAGTTAATTTGTATTTTTAAATAGAGCTACAAAGTTATTCCATCTGTTTCCACCTCTGAAACCTTTTTTATCTTGTAGAGTATTTAATTCTCATTGAGCTAGGTTAGTATAAGAGTGCACTTTTGCGCACTTTCTCTAAAATTTAGCTTTAAAGACCTCTACCTAATATACTATATTTCTCTCATTTTTGTCTGGTAAATGCCAGTTTCGATGTTATCTTAAGAAAAACAGTGTGCAGTTATATTTCTTATTAAATAACGATTATTTTAAAATTATTTTACAATATCATTTCACTTATTTAACGTTGATATATAGGATTTTAGTATTTTTGTTAAGAATCATAGTGATCATCATTTACCAAGCCCTCACCCCAAAACCTTAAGTATTTTGCCGATCGACTACGTGTTGCTTCCAACTGCTATTATCTACGTCAGAAATAGAATTGGAGCATTTATGCCTTGCCGAGCAATTTTAGATTCGGCCTCCCAGCTAAACTTCATAACCTCTCGCTTAGCTAGCCAACTAAACTTGAATCACAGAAGATCGCAAACGTGCAATCACGGGATGCAAGCTATCGTGCGGCGTTCACAGCGGTTGTGACTCACAGTATTACTGATTATCAACCCCA
Source organism: Drosophila suzukii (assembly GCF_043229965.1). NCBI lineage: Eukaryota > Metazoa > Arthropoda > Insecta > Diptera > Drosophilidae > Drosophila > Drosophila suzukii. The sequence continues at coordinate 8,480,232 of NC_092085.1, forward strand.
TTTCAATATAAATGCAACATCGTGGAGGATACCGCAAAACATTTCACTCGCTGACCCTAATTTCAATCAATCACAACGAATTGACCTTTTACTCGGCGCTGGGTTGTTTTTCGAAATAATTTCTATGGGACAAATTCATTTGGATAGGGCTTTGCCAACTCTTCAGAACACCAAGCTTGGTTGGATAGTCTCTGGAGGGTTATCATCGAACATGCCAACTCATAAATCAATTTTACAAGCCAGCATCAAGGACCCAGCTGATCATTCCGATGACACACTTTCCGCCATTGTAAAGCGATTTTGGGAAATTGAGGACTTCACTTCGTCTAAACCATCTTTATTGCCGGAAGACTTGCGATGTGAGCAACTTTTTACTGAAAATTGCACTAGACTTGGAAACGGCCAATACTCTGTTCGTCTCTTGACCACTTCCGGATTCGAATCTTTAGGTGATTCTTATTGCTTGGCTCGTCGTCGTTTCAAGAGTTTGGAAGCTAAATTAGATAGAAACCCAGCCCTGAAAGCTCAGTATCCAGCATTTTTGAGGGAGTATATCGACCTAGGTCACATGTCTCTTGTAACTAAGGAACCGCCAGAAACACAATTCTTTTTGCCCCACCATTGCGTACATAAGCAGGAGAGCACGAGTACGAAGCTTCGTGTCGTTTTTGATCGATCTGCTAAATCAACTTCTGGTAGCTCTCTGAACGACTTACTTCTGGCAGGACCAACAATTCAACAAAAAATCTTCAATATACTGCTTCGCTTTCGATTTTTTAAAGTTGCCCTTTGTGGAGATATCTGCAAGATGTTGCGTGCGTGTCTCGTACCCCAATGATTTCTTGCAGTGCATCGTTTGGAGAAAGAGCTCCAGGGAAGAGTTGAGTGTTTTTAAATTGAACACGGTGACTTATGGAACCAAGCCAGCTGCCTTCTTGGCTATAAGGGCCATGCATCAACTCTCTTATGATGAGGAGGAATCATTTCCTATTGGAGCAAAAATTGTTCGTAGAGATTTCTATGTGGATGATTTAATATCTGGTGGGGACTCAGTTGAGGAGGTGAGAGACATTCGTCGTCAGGTGAAGGAACTACTGTCGCGAGGCCACTTTCCAATTCGCAAATGGTGTTCGAATGAGTCAGCAGCCCTTGAAGGAGAGTCTGAATGCGACAAGGAGCAGTTAATCAAATTTCACGATGGATCGGATGTCGCCTAGGCATTGGGGTTAGTCTGGGATCCATCTTCTGATCAGCTCCTATTTCATTTTTCTCAACTGCCAACCAATCAACGACACACTAAGCGGGTTGCATTGTCGACGATTGCCAAATTCTATGATCCACTCGGTTTAATAACTCCTATTATCACAAAATCTAAGATTTTTCTGCAATCCCTATGGAGTGCGAACGTGGATTGGGATGATGCACTGCCAGAGCCCATTCTTTCGTCATGGGGGGAGTTGACCTCACAGTTATCGGTCGTACAGAACTTAAAATTCCCACGATTGGTACTGCAACCAAGGGCTTCCGTTGAGTTGCATGGATTCTGCGATGCTAGCATGTCAGCTTATGGAGCGTGTCTATACTTGCGATCGGAGACCAATGGAGAATCGAAAGTCCATCTGCTCTGTGCTAAGTCAAGGGTAGCTCCATTGAAGGCCTTAACAATTCCAAGACTAGAACTTTCCGCAGCGCTTTTATTAGCTGAGCTAATCGTAAACGCCAAGGAAGCCATAGATTTCGATTGCACCTTTCATTGCTGGTCGGACTCGTCCATTGTGTTGGCGTGGATTCGGCAACCTCCGAGGGAGTTTAACGTTTTCGTATCAAACAGAATCGCGAAAATTCAGGAGATGACGAAAGACATGTCTTGGCATCACGTTCCTACAAACTTGAACCCGGCAGACGTCGTGTCGCGAGGATGTACCCCAAGAGAATTGTTGGAACATTCCCTTTGGGCTAACGGGCCTCCATTCTTTCTGCAAGGCTCGTCAAATTGGCCGTCCCTGCTAGACTCAGTAAAGGATCTTCCAGAGCGCCGTTCTGTGGCTCTAATTGGGGCCGTTTGCATAGACAGTTCATCAAACTGCAAATTCCTCAACTCTTTTGATAAGTTGCAGCGCGTATTTGCATACATTTATCGATTCATTTCAAATTGCAGAGCCAAATCTGCGTCGTTAAAAGGTCGACTTTCGGTGGAGGAGATCAACTCTGGAACTGTACTTCTTCTGAGGAGCATCCAACAGGTTAACTTGGCGAAGGAGTATGGATCTCTTAGCCAGGGCAAGCCGTTTCCACAGAAAAGCAAGCTGGTTTCGCTTAGGCCTATACTCGGCTCCGATGGGTTACTTCGCGTGGGTGGAAGGCTTCAGAACGCAAACTTGGACTACGACACGAGGCATCCGATACTGTTGCCCAAGGACGCACGGCCCGCTGGATCTCTCCACTCTGGGTCCAAAGTCCGTGACTCCTGGTTGACCCACTTGTCCTTCACGTACCGCTTCCAATCGATGCTCCGCCCACTGCTGCCATCCCGCTGATTCCCGTGATGCTTGTGGCACGCCTGTGTGCCGCTCCTCTGTCGAGATGTGGCACTTCCTCTCCCGGTCCAAAGTTCACGGGAGAGTCCAAAGTCCGGTGGAGTTCCGTTATCCTGTTTTTGCACACGGCACTCTTGCCTTGCCCGCGAAGTCTCCATTCTCTCTCTCGCTTGGTCTCCAAACTCTCTCGCTCTCCGTCCTTGGTCTCCAAACTCTCTCGACTTCCATCCTTGGACTCCAAACTCTCTCGCTCTCCATCCTTGGTCTCCATACTCTCGTCGCCGCGCCGTTACTACGCGAATTCGCCGCGTAACGGGTAAGCGGCCGGCCATCTGCTGCTGCTTCTATTTGTGGGGAGTTATTCAACTCCTCACATTCCCCCCTTACTTCGGGAAACATTTAGAACTTGTTTCTACTCTCCGGCGTTTCCTTGCATGTCCTAGCCTTCGAGTCCTTGTCCTGTCGGCTTCTCGTCCGGGGGTCCCGAGGGTTCACCTTGGGTACCCCCTCCTCCCAATTCCGGGGTCCTCCTTCGTCGGTCCTGTCGCGGGCACCTCGGGCCACGTCCATATCACCGTCTGCTGCCGCCACCGCACGCCCTCGGCCACGAACGCCCGTGTGATGTGGCTCACGTGCGCGGCCGGCACATCCGTCCGCACCACCGACGGCTCCTCCGCCCGTGCCTGGTGGACTTCCTCCTTCTGCGGTTCTGGCATCGGCTGCGCGGTCGACTCCTCGCTTGGCGTCTGCTCCTCCGGTCGCTGTGGCTCGTTGTATCGCGGCCTGGGTGGCCGGGCCGGCCTCCACGGCGACGTGGCCAACGGTGCTCCTCCGTCGCCGTCTCGAGCGTCGTCGCACCTCTGGCAACCACCGCGGAGGGGATGGCGCGCATGGCTCCTCCCCATCCTCGCTTTTCGGGCTGGGCTCCTCGGCCGCGTATCTGGGGGTGAGTGGCACCTCCCACGAGTACTCCACCGGTGCCTCCCACAGCCGTCGCTCCCCTTCCTCCGCCTCTCGCAAGCGGGCATGCCATCGCGCCGCCGCCGCCTCGTGGTCCTGCCGCCGCCGCGTCTGCCATCTCGCCTCCTCCTCCGTCGACCGCTGCTGCTCCTCGTCCGACGGCTCCCGGTCTCGGAACCGTTTCCGAGTCTCCTCGGTGGCCCGACAGACCTCCTCCGAGTGGCTCCTCGGGAGTTCCTCTCCTCCGACGTCCGTCGTCCCGCGCGGTATCCGACCGCCCGCCGCCGCCTTCCGGAGTCGCCACTCTCTCTCCTCGACGGTGGGATCGCCGACCACCTCCACGTCGCTGTCGAAGCTCACCGCGGGATCTGGTGCGGAGTCCTCGTCTCGGGTCCGCTCCAGGGCCCGCCGCGGAGCTCGGGTAGGCCGGGTCTCCGACCATCCTTGCCCCGGGCGAGGTTCCCGGAGGGCCGCCATCCTCCTGCGTGCTTCGGCTCTGGTGACGCGTGTGCTCATCTTGGTGTTCTGAATTGTAGTTCCCGACCGTCGCCAGGCTCCCCATACATGAAACCTTGGTTGCGCGCCTTCCTTTTGCCCGATAAAGTTATGTCCTTTCTTTGGGGCGCTCGCTCTCTTACGGTACAGCTCTCTTTGCTGTACCGTCTTCCCTCTTTCTTCGTAAACCACAAGTTGTACTCCCTCAGATCACCGTGGCACTCTGGATGCTCGGTTCGTTGTACCTCCCGTTTCCGTAACCAACTTACTTGAGACCCTACCTTGATCACCCTTGGTGAGTATCCTTGGAAGTTGTCCTTGGGGCATTATTGGGGTATCCTTGAGGTGTCTTTTGAGTACTATTGGGGTATCCTTGGGGTATCATTGGGCTATCCCTTGGGTATCCTTCGGGTGTCCTTTGGGTACTATTGGGGTATCCTTGGGTATCCTTGGGGCATTATTGGGGTATCCTTGGGGTATCATTGGGCTATCCCTTGGGTATCCTTCGGGTGTCCTTTGGGTACTATTGGGGTATCCTTCGGTATCCTTGGGTATCCTTGGAGTATCGTTGGGCTATACCTAGGGAATCCTTCGGGTGTCCTTTGGGTACACTTAGGGTATTGTTAGGGTATCCTTGTTGACGTGATATGCTTTCGCTACTGTTGTTGTCGACTTTGTCCGTGTCCTTCCCGCCTGGCCTAACCACGGATGACTCTGGCAACTGCCCGACGCTGAATCCTGGTGCCATTGCGGGCGGCTCACTATATGTTACACGTATCCTTGTGATGTTTTGTAATTGTCCCTTCCGCCTGGCGTAATTGCGGATGACTGGCAACTGTCCGACGCTGAATCCTGCTGCCTTGCGGTTGGATCCCTATACGTTATCCGTATCCTTGCGCCGTTTTGTAAGTGTCCCTTCCGCCTGGCGTGATCGCGGATGACTCTGGCAACTGCCCGACGCTGAATCCTGCTGCCTTGCGGTTGGATCTCTATATGTTACCCGTATCCTTGTGCCGTTTTGTAAGTGTCCCTTCCGCCTGGCGTGATCGCGGATGACTCTGGCAACTGCCCGACGCTGAATCCTGTTCCCCGTATGACCTATATTTATGGTTGATCTTTCTGCGTGGCGTTTGGATGACTCGCTTCGGCCTGACGCATAATACTTTGGCCTCGCAGTCTGGATTAACGAGAAATCCTTATCCATGTCCTTGTGCTATCCTGATTGTCCTTTCAGTGTGGCGTATGGAAGACTCTCGCTTCGGCCTGACGTTTAATCCTGTCGCCTCGTACCAGTTGTTAGACATCTGACGTTTCTGCTGTCTGCTCGTTTAATTGTTGCTTGAGCTAACCAACGTGAACTGTCTTTTCTTTCGTCGACTGTGTGTGGCGAATTTTGCAGAGTGGGTGGCACCTCTCTTAGTTTGTTAGCATTTTCCTCAGGGGTCTCCGTAGCTCTTCCAGTGCCTAGGGTTTCCTTATCATATAGGCTGCATTGTAGACGTGGTTCCCTTCCCTGGGTAAGAAACGCCGGTGTATGGCCGGTGGATTCCGATGTGCTCGTGTTCACTGCTAGCATAATCTCCGGCCACTTCTCGTCCCAGTTTCTCTGGTCCTGCCCTGCGAACTGCGCAATCATGGTCTTGACCGTTCTATTTGCTCGTTCGGTCGGATTCTCTTGTGGTGTGTATGGCGCGGTAAATTGTTGACTGATACCCATCTCAGCCAGGAAATTTTTAGATATGCGGTTTGCAAACTGTACTCCATTGTCCGTTATGACCAGCTTCGGGACCCCGTACCTGGCGATTATGCGCTCCCTAAACGCCTTCTTGAGCGACTCTGCTGTCGCACTGCGTAGGGGCACTAGTTCCGTCCATTTCGAAAACCTGTCTATCATGACCAACAGCATTTGGTTCCCGTGCTTAGATCTTGGTAGGGGTCCAACAAAGTCTGCACATACCGTGGCCCATGGTTCATCCGGCACTTGGGTCAACATCTTCCCGGCCGCCTGCATCTGATTGGGCTTAAACCGCATGCAAATCTCGCATTTTCGTTCGTGGGCTCGGGCGTCTCTATGCATGCCTGGCCAGTAGTATCGGGCTGCCAACCGTGCAATTGTCCTTCGGCTTCCTACGTGTCCCGCAGACGGTGCGTCGTGGTTTTCCCTCAACACTGTTTCCCGTAGCGACTTTGGGACGCACATCTTCCATGACGCGACGTCTTCACTGCCTGCTCGGTGAGGTATGTTTCTGTACAGTGTCTCACCATCCATAACATATTCCGGGTACTTCTGCGGTTGGGTGCTTATCTTTTCGCCCATGTCCTTGATCCAGCTGCACCCTCCTGAAGTTATTGTTGCCGATGCCTCTTTTAATCCTCGTAGCGTCTCTGGTAGTGGCTGTCTTGATAATGCGTCGGCCACCACGTTTAGCTGACCCTTTCTGTACGCTATCTCTGTTGTAGCTCCAGGGCCCATCTGGCGATCCTTCCTGAAGGGCTTTCGATGCTGTTGGGCCATGTGGTCGGTTACTACCTTAAAGTGGTAACCTTCCAGATATGGCCTGAGCTTCAGGATCGCCCAGACGATCGCCAAGCACTCCTTCTCCGTCTGTTTGCAGATTGAAAGTTCTACTGAAGTTCGGGCATGCTAGCACCGGATCTGCCACGAGTCTTGCCTTTACTTCCTTAAACGCCATCTGGTGCTCCGGTGTCCACTCCAGTTCAGCGATGGCGGCTACCTTTTCTGGATCTGTTCCTATCCTCTCGCTAGTCACTCGATGTCATAGGTACAGCAGTTCCTTCTTAAAGAATTATAATTTTTCTGGATTCAGGCTCAGGTTTGCCTCCTCTAGACGCCGGAACACTTCTCTTAGGTTTCTTTTGTGTTCTTCCAGCGTGCGACCGATCACTATTATGTCATCCTGGTAAGCGAATGCGTGAGGGGACAATTACTTGGTCCAAAACTCGCTGAAACGTTGCCGACGCCGAGTGAAGTCCGAACGGCATTACCCTCCACTGAAACTGACCATTGCCTGATACCGTGAACGCCGTATATTGCCTGCTACTCTCTTCCAGTGGGATTTGCCAGTATCCATCCTTCAGGTCCAAACTGCTGATGTACCACGCTTCCCTTCGTTGATCCAGGATTTAGTTTATGCGTGGCATTGGGTAGGCATCCTTCACTGACTTCGCGTTGATCTGTCTGAACTCGACACACATTCTCCACTTGCCTGTCTTCTTTTTCACCGTCACGATGGGGAGCTGTATGGGCTCTTTGAATGCTCTATGAACCCCATTTGGAGAAGCTCGTCCACCTTTGCGTTGATTTCCCCTTGAAATTTGGGTTATTGGGGTACTATCTCTGCTTGATTGGCTTGTCATTCTTCATTTTGATCTGGTGTTCTGCCATATTCAATGTTCCCGTCATTGTGCTGAAGTCTGCCAGCTCTGCTTCAAGGAACGCTGTAGTATCGTCTAACTCGTTTATTTATTGCACGACTGCCTGATAGCTTCTCCTCGAGCCACCCATTGTGTCGGTTCCTGGCTGGTATTAGTATCCCGTGTCCAGCACACCTTATCTCGGTTCCGACTCTTTTCAGGAAGTTCTATCCCAACACTAATGGATCCACTACTCCGGGTAAAATCAACAGGCTCATGGTCTCTTGTTTATTGCCGAATTCGACCTCCACCTCGAGCTGGGCATTAATTCCACCGCACCTTCCGTCTGCCAACCTAACTTGCCGTCTCTTCCTTGTAACCCTTCCTAGAGCAGCAATATTGTCCGCGATTTCTTCGCTAACGAAGCTTGCCGTTGCTTCGGTGTCTATTGTGGCTTTGTAGCTGTTCCCACCAGTCATCACAGCTGCGGACAACTGCTGCTCCTCCTCGATTAGCTTGCCCGTTAGTTTGGAGAGGTGGCCTTATGCGATCCCCGCTCGCCTCTCTGTGGCCGAGTTCGCTGGCCATTTGCCGATTTCTTAAATTGGTTCTTGCGCCCCGTCGAACCTGAACGACCATTCGCGGACCTGCTTAGCGACCTTTGCATAGTCCGACTGGCTTGGTCTCGGGGTCAGCTCTGCTGTTTTCTTATCTTGGCTTGACTCTCTCCTGTGGGCCTCTTTTTGCATGTTGTCAATGCTCAGGCTTGCCACCAGGTTGTCCCCTTCAGCGTTCGTTAACGTAATGCTTGGGCCGGCTCTGTCGTGGTATGTTGCTTCCAGCTCGTCCCAGATGTCGACGAGTTGTGGGTCGATCTCTGTTTCTGAGTAGTATTCCGACAGGGCCTTCCTCATGTCGTCTAGCCTGCCCTCCAGGGCGACTTTAGGCCTCTGTGCGACATGGGGGAAGTCCTCCTTCTTAAGGCGGTAAATCCACTTCTTTCCCATTTTTATTGTGCTGTTCTCACAGTTGGGACAATCTCGTTGGGCGCCAGATGTAACGAACTGATTTTTGTGTCTGCTCGCTACGAGATTCGTGCGGCTAGCTCAGAAGATTGTGTGTTCGTCCCACCAAATTTATATGACGTGAAGGGATTTATTCTCGTGGTATTAATACAGCGGTTGTGTGGCTGGGCTGGCTTCGGTATCTCCTTGCTCTGGCTTCGCCGGCTGCTAGTGCTCTTCTTCCCTGCTTGTCGACGTGTTGACTCGCCCCTGCTCGCCTGCCCCTGCTCGCCTGCCGACGCGCGTCCTCGGGGTCGCTTGTCGCGTTCTAGACTCGTAGAGAATTCGGCCTTGTGCGCTTAGGGAAGCGTGACCGTTCTCAGACTATGGTGAACAAGCCTTGCTCTCCAGGGCAACGCCATTCGAGCCAATACCTGTCCCTTGCTCTGTCCCGGATGGTCCCGCTAGGCTACCGCCAGGCAGCTGCCTAACAGTTCACTTTGCTTTACGCCTAGCGCAGATGAACATTCCACCCGCCTTCACCGTAATGCTCGACGTCCGCGACGCTCCAGCGCTCCCCAATGAGCTGTGGTCGTGACAAAGTTGTGTAAGGATGTTTGCCCAGTCAGGATATGATCAGGCTAGGATCATTGGCTAGGGCCTCCACAAAATGTTTATTAATTTACAGTGGACTATGTCTTTATAAGGTCTTTATAATTAGGAGAGGATATCGAACCCAAGACCGGTTACCGAGTTCGGGGAGACCCTGGACTTAATAAACGGCTAACGTAGAAAACTCGGGCGGACCCTGGGTTTCGTTATTAATAACTACGATAAAACTCGGGCGGACCCGTGTTTTTATTACCAATTACGATAAAACTCGGGCGGACCCAGGGTTTTATTTATAGCTAGGATATAACTCTATTATCGGCCGGTATGTTAGTTAATCACGCGTAGGGGTTAAGGTTCCGTTACGTTTGATCGTTTCTGGGGTCAGGGTTATTATCATTTGTTATAATTAATGTATTTATTCGACGGGCTTGACAGAGACGGGTCGAAAGTCAATGAAAAGGAATACACACTCGTTGTCAAAATAAAAATTCATTAAATTTGTGTATATTCACCGTTAGCTTCACTCGCCTTCTCGTCTCGTTCACACAACTTCACAAATCTCTGTCTAGAGTTTTTTTGTTCTAATCGCTTTTCTCGCTGCACCAGTAAAAATCCTGCACGACTATACCGTTTCGCTTACCGACTACAAAAACCGCGTGGTCTGCCTAATTGCGACTTATGTCGTCTTCCTAAAAAGGTCTATCCGGCTCCGATGTTCGCGTGTCAATCCCCTGAGTTCCTTCAATTTTTTTCGTTCTCCTGCCCTTGGCCCTTCCGATCTCACCACGCAGTCGCAGCCGTGAACTTCTCGGCAAGTTTGAGATTCTCTTTTCTCCGTTTGGCAACAGCAACTCCTCTGTTCTGCCAAGCTCGCTTTTCGATATTCCCTCTCGCTCTCCGTTATCGTCGACCGCGCAGTCGCTGATGTGGGCTTTGCGTTCCGTTTAGGTCGTTCGGTTTACTGCTCTCTCGCGTTTTTTTGGGGGTGAATTTCTTAGGCGACTGTGTAGGAGATGTTCCCGGCCTCGCCTCTCTTCCCCGCACTCCTCTTTCCCTTCTACTTATTGAAAAATATATTTATGTTTGTTTGCGCCTAGGCTTATTATACTAATTATTTAATCCATTGTTTTCTGTTTGACTTAGCCGCGTGATGTCTCAATTCGGACCTTCCTGATATCCCAATCCCGAACGTTTCGACGTGGCGATCTTGCTCCTTCTGTGCTTCCCACGGCGCTGCTTCCGACGACTCGCCTTGTTGCGGCTCCCCCGAAGATTACTTGGTGGACTGACTGTTCACTTTGGTATTTTAACTGATCTGATCACTCCTAGTAATCGCCTGGTCGAGCTGTCAGCGCTCTGCGGCCTTATATAGGACCTCCAGGAACCGTTATTTCCCCATTTGCGCACGGCCCGGTGAATCTCTCCACTCCGGGTCCAAAGTCCGTCACTCCTGTTTGACCCACTTGTCCCTAATGCACAGCTTCCAACCGATGTTCTGCCCATTGCTTGCGTCCCCCTGGTTCCCGGGATGTTTGTGGCACGCCTGCCGAGTGAGTCCAAAGGCCGGTGGAGTTCCGTTATCCCCTTTTGCACACGGCACTCTTGCTCTGCCCGCCAAGTCTCCACACTCTCATTCTCCATCCTTGGTCTCCAAACTCTCCCGTTCTCCACCCTTGGTCTCCAAACTCTCTTGTTTTCCATCCTTGGACTCCCAATTCGACTCCGAATTCGCCGCGAATCTGGTAAGCGGGCGGCTAACTGTCGTTGCTGCACCTTAGGTTTTCTTGATAAAGAAACCTTATCTGATACGGAAATCTACCCTATTCTGGTAGAAGACAGAGATGATTTTGCAGGACCGAGCGCTGCTTATGAGCCAACGAAAGATAAAAATCCGATGAATGATAATCAATTTGATATAGAAGAAAGGAAATGGCAGAATGAGATTTCACTCGATGCCTTTCTTCATCATTCCTTTAACGAAGTGGATTGCTCAGATGCGCCACCTTTGGTCAGAAAGACATTTTTAACAATGCTCCGCGACAGGAAAAAAGCCTTTGCGGACCCCAATGAGGCTTTACCTTACAACACATCGGTGGTAGCCACCATCAGAACTGTTGATGAGGAGCCCATTTATGACAAACTCTACCCATACCCAATGGGCGCAGCCGATTTCGTTAATGGCGAGATTCAAGAGCTGCTAAAAAATGGCATAATCCAGAAGTCGAGATCCCCCTACAATAACCCGATATGGGTTGTAGACAAAAAGGGCACCGACGAAACGGGCGCCCGTAAAATGCGACTCGTATTGGACTTTCGCAAATTGAACGAGAGGACAATACCTGATCGCTATCCCATGCCAAATATCTCTATGATACTAGGGAATTTAGGCAGAGCGAAATACTTCACTACGCTCGATTTAAAATCTGGCTACCACCAAATAACGCTGGCAGAACGCGACCGTGAAAAGACTTCCTTTTCCGTAAATGGAGGAAAGTACGAGTTTCGCAGAATGCCATTTGGACTAAAAAATGCTGCCAGCATTTTCCAAAGAACTATAGACGACATACTGCGAGAGCAGATAGGCAAATTTTGCTATGTTTATGTCGATGACGTTATCGTCTTCTCAGAAGACGAAAACTCTCACATCCAGCACGTAGATTGGGTTCTCAAAAGCCTTTACGATGCTAATATGAGGGTATCAACTGAAAAATCTAAATTCTTCAAAAAAAGCGTTAGCTTCTTGGGTTTTATAGTCACCAGCAACGGGGCTACTACTGACCCAGAAAAAACCAAGGCCATTCAAGAATTCCCTGAGCCCAAAAACGTGTTCGAAGTTAGATCATTCCTTGGCCTGGCCAGCTACTATAGATGCTTTATTAAAGATTTTGCGTCCATAGCTCGGCCCATTTCAGACATCCTGAAAGGGGAATTCGGTAGTGTCAGCAGACACAGGTCAAAAAATATCCAGGTGCAGTTCAACGAGCCGCAACGGCTAGCTTTTCACAAGCTGCGTAACATTCTAGCTTCCGAGGAGGTCATCCTCAGGTATCCCAACTATAAAAAAGCATTTGATCTAACGACAGATGCCTCAGCTCACGGCATTGGCGCAGTCCTATCCCAAGAGGGACGGCCCATTACCATGATCTCGAGAACCCTAAAGGACAGAGAGATCAATTATGCCACCAATGAAAGGGAGCTGCTAGCAATAGTTTGGGCATTGGCCAAATTACGTCACTATCTATATGCAGTGAAAGATATCAACATCTTTACTGACCATCAACCACTGACCTTTGCGGTATCGGAATCCAATCCGAACGCAAAGATCAAACGGTGGAAAGCTCGCATCGACGAGTCCGGCGCCAAAATTTTTTACATGCCCGGCAAGGAAAACCTCGTTGCGGATGCCCTCTCAAGACAGCAACTTAACGTTCTGGGAGAGGAAGTGCGGCCACGATTCACAGTGAGCTGTCACTGACCCACACAATTGAGGCAACGGATAAGCCTTTGAATTGCTTCCAAAACCAGATAACTCTGGAGGAAGCTCGCTTGCCGCAAAAACGCAGCTTTGTCCTCTTTGGAAACAAGAGACGGCATGCGATCAGCTTCTCCTGCAAAGAGTCATTACTCAATGATCTCGCAGATTTAATTGTTCCCAAGGGCGTAAACGCCATCCATTGTGATTTGCACACACTCGCAATGATACAGGACCAACTGGTACGCCAATTTCCAGCCACAAAATTTTGGTAATGTAAAAATCGTGTAACGGACATTTTTGCAGTCCCGGAGAGACGAGAAATTCTGTCCACTGAACACAACAGGGCTCACAGGTCGGCCCAAGAAAATGTAAAGCAGGTACTCTCCGAGTACTACTTCCCGAAAATGGCCAAGCTAGCTATCGAAATCGTCGCTAACTACAAAACATGTGCTAAAGCTAAATATGACAGGCATCCCAAAAAGCAGGAGCTTGGGGAAACACCAATCCCGTCTCAGGTTGGAGAAATATTACACATAGACATCTTCTCAACGGATAAAAAATATTTTCTTACATACATTGACAAATTCTCAAAATTTGCGATGGTCCATCCAATCCCCTCTAGAACCATAGAGGACATTAAACCAGCACTGCTACAACTCTTGAATGATTTCCCGAAAGCCAAGGTCATATATTGTGACAACGAACCATCGTTGAATTCACACACCATTTTGTCCATGCTGGAAAACCATTTCGGCGTGAGCATCTCGAATGCACCGCCCCTCCACAGTGTCTCAAACGGACAAGTGGAACGTTTCCACAGCACTCTAGTAGAGCTTGCTAGATGCCTTAAAATTGATAAAGGCATCAGTGACACCGTCGAGCTAATCTTGCTGGCCACAGCCAGATACAATAAATCTATCCATTCGGTCATCGACAAGAAGCCAGCCGACGTAATTCAAACACAGTCGGATCAACCACAGTATGAAATTCAGGATAAGATAAAAATCGCCCAGGACAAGCTCAGGAACAGGGAAAATGCTGCCCGACAGAACTGGGTGTTCAAAGTTGGTGAAAAAGTCCTTGTAAAATCCAACAGGCGGCTAGGCAACAAACTCTCACCATTTTGTGAAGAGAAGATTGTGGAAGCGGACATGGGGACCACAGTCCTCATCAAGGGGAGGGTGGTCCACAAGGACAACATTAAATAAAAAAATAAGTTTTTTACCTTTTTGCCACTTGGCACAAATTTTACTAGCTTTAAGCATAGCTGATAAAATATTTTTTTAAGGTTAAGTTAATTTCCGTTGGTGGTGGGCAACCTTGTCATGAACAAAAATATAGCTCTGAATTCATTCCACAGGTCCAAAATCATTCCAATCCTCTTCTCCTTAACCATGGCGTCGGCGCACATCACCGACTATTCACAAGCCAAGTACATCCCCATTATTGACGGTCGAATACTAGTGTGGGAGGAAATCGCATTCGTTAGACATTCAGCGAACCTTTCAGAGTACAGGCGCGTAGTAGAAGAAACAGAAAATATGAGCGATATGTTTCCCCAGTCACACATGAAAAAACTTTTGGACGTGGACACAGCTCACCTTCGCGACCTGCTCGACTCGTTAGGCGTGCACCACAGGGTAGCCAGGAGTTTAGACTTTTTAGGATCAATTTTAAAAGTCGTAGCAGGAACTCCGGACGCCGGGGATTTAGAGAGAATTAAATTCACAGAAACACAATTAATCAATTCAAACTATAGACAAATATAAATAAATACCAGAATACAAAGTCAAATTAATGAATTAACGTCAACCGTAAATCAAATCCTGAAAGTGGCAAAGAGTTCACAAGTGGACACTGGCCATCTATATGAAACATTGCTCTCCAGAAACCGAATGTTAACAATGGAACTTCAAAATTTAATGATGGCAATTTCGCTTTCTAAAGTAAACATAGTCAGCCCAAACATATTAGATCACGCAGACCTAGAAAGTATTTGGATGGAGGAGCCCACCGACACTCCTATAAAAGATATTTTGTCCGTAGCGTCCGTGAAAATTCTCCAGTCTGTTAACATATTGCACTTCCTTATTAAGTTCCCAAAAATTAAATTAGCATGTAAGAAGATTACAATGTTCCCGGTAGCACATAATAATGTGATGCTAAGGTTAGTGGATAATAGCAGAATGCAATGGGGAAATGTATGCGATCCAGAATTGCTCCACAACACCAGGAGTCACTTTCTGCCGACTATCAGCGAAGACCACATGCGCCCGAGAACTCCATGCAGCGATTTACATCCGATCACTTATGTCGATGAGGGAATTATGATCATCAATGATCAATCAGCGCAGGTACGAGTAGACAACGGAACAAGCGTCTGGATACACGGGACGCATCTCGTCACCTTTAGTGAGCGCGTCACAGTAAACGAAACCCTGGTTTTGAACCAAAACTCCGCCCAGAAGAGGACTCCGGGGGTGGCAAGCTCACCCTCACTGAACATCACCATCAGTCAAAATACTCTGAGCCTCCCTTACCTTCACCGCTTGAGTGAACGTAACCTGGAATACATTCAGAAGTTCGGAAATAAAATCAATACCAATCAGACACACATGGTAGCGCTAATTACAGGAGTAATATGTTGCGCATTGATTTGTGTCGGCCTAACCTACATGCGACTCACCGGTGCCAGAAGATCTGCGGTAAAACTAAGAAAGGTGATCGCTGAAATAGGGTCGGCCGAGGGCGGCCTCAATCTTGAGGGGGGAGTAGTTAACTAAGTAGCTAACCGGACGGAGGCGATGACCGAATGTCCGAAGCTCAGCTGCGGCCAAAACCGCTGACGCGGCATTTGGCCGGATGCTCGTGCATAGCCGGCAAACACAGCATATTTGCGTGGCAGCTATGAGTTTCAATTTTGTCAACTTTAAGTTTAGTTCGCTTCAAGCTCTATAAGAATAAAGAACACAAGTTCTATAGCATTGCAAAACTCCGGCAACCGCCGTTAAATATCTCTTATTATTTTGCACTGACTGAGTCTCTAGGCCAGCAGGCGAAGGGGGCAGTTACCTCCCAACGTAAGTCATCCTAATCAGCAATTGTGAAGATACAGCCATCCGGCTCTGACTCCAGAGAGGGATCCCCGATCTCTACACACGAGAACCAGGTCAAGGCCCCTTCCTCCCCCGCACTTCCGAGCGGGCTTCGGCAGGTGCGACCAGCAGCAACCATATTCCTCCCGCGTTCACGGGAGGCCATTACAAGCAGCAGCCTCCAGCGGCTCATCCTCACGCGTGGGTGCAACGCATCCCCCCGCACCTACGGGAGGCAACCACAAGCTACTGGCCGCCACTCAGATATAACGGGCGCTCCCAGAAGCGACCGCTTCCTCCGCGCCTACAAGCGAGCTCATCGAAGAAGACCACCCTTGACAGTAAAGAAGAGGACCACCCTTGGCCACACACATATCGCGTATTGTTTCTCCCGCACATACGTGTGGGCTCATCGAAGAAGACCACCCTTGACAGTGCGGCCATTGAGGACCACCTCAGGCCGCGCCCATCAACCAGATTAATTTGCCCACAATCATTACAGACCAACCGTCAGTACCGATTGCAACCGATCCTAATATTCCCGAGGGACTGCCGTTAGCAGATCCTGACTTTCGGCAATGAGGACCCATTGACCTAACCTTTGGGGTTGAAGTATTTTCTCGTGTAATAACCGGTGAACTTCTTAAAGTAGGACCTAATCGACCGTTGGCCCAAGGCTTGCTTATGTAATCACAGGTTTTCTCGATAAAGAAACCTCATCTGATACGGAAATCAACCCTGTTCCGGTAGAAGACAGAGGTGATTTTGCAGGGCCGAACGCTGCTTATGAGCTAACGAAAGATAATAATCCGATGAATAGTAATCAATTTTATATAGAAGAAAGCAAACGGAAAAATGAGATTTCACTCGATGAAGAAGGGATTCACTTAACGACCGCAGCAATGATGGATCATAAAATAAAAGAGCATGAAGATATGAGTAGCCAATCAAGAACTAGCGACACTGACTCGTCCGATCGAGAATCTACCGCTGCATATAATGGTTCCTTGCATCTGACTGAACTTTATACTGCAAGAGAAAAACCAAATATATAAACATGTAGCAAATGAAGAATAAATCAGTAATCAACGCCTCTGGGAATAGGGCATCGCCTGTGGTCCGGCATCACAGTAACCATCGTTACCATCGTCCTGCTAGCAAAGCGTCCCCGTGCCACCGATAAGTGCTCATTAGCCCCTTGTCCCGCGGTGTGACCCAGAAGTGTCTACTTCGGTTAGGCACAAACATACAGTTTAGTTAGAATGTCGATTAGGAATCTTCGCTTACTCAAAATCAAATTAAAGCGTAAGATGGAGATGATGTATACCGCGAAGAGTTAGAAGAGATTGCCATAATTATAATTCCGCTCGGACGGCAACGCGCACCCCGCATATTTTCAGCGGAAAGCATTCCGAATTTATAAATTTTGTTTGTCGTTTCGAAACGTTTGCTGACAAAGATGACAAGCTGCACGATATCGAAAAATGTAACCATTAAATATCGTGTTTAGCTGGAGACTCGCTAGGAACAGTCAGGGCATTTAAAGTTACCACGGGCAATTCTCCAAAAGCCCTGGCTAATGATTGTTTAAATTTCTTTAACAATATATCGACCCTGTTTAATTTGCCAAAAATTTTCCAGCCATCAGCGGCCGTTTTCCGTCCATTGGGGATGACAAACGTGTCACGAATGCCATCCTAATACATTTGGTAATGGGCGAAGTCGATGCAAGAAGTAAAAACAAGAAAGAACGCTATAGTCGAGTACCTCGAAAATCAGATACCCGTTACTCAGCTAAATGGAGATATGCAAGTAGCAAAGCGAGATTAAAATGCCCCACCTACCGGCGGTATACAGATTTAAGCGTTATGGGCGTTAGAGTGGGCGTGGCAAATTTTTTTTTGTCCAATCGATAGGTATTGTTGAGTCCAATACATTTCAGTTAAAATTTTGTACCTAGCATAAAAAATTGTGGGCGTCACAGGTTTTCGCGGTTTGAGGGCGCTAAAGGCGTGGCAAACTTTTTTTTGGGTCAATCGATAGGTATTGATGAGAACAATACATTTCAGTTAAAATTTTTATTCTAGCATCAAAACTGTAGGAGCCACAGTTTTGGGCGGTTTGTGGGCGTTGGAGTGGGCGTGGCACATTGCTGAATCAAACTTGCGCTGCGTAAGAAGCTCAGGAATCTGCACGCCAAATCTCAATAGCCTAGGCCTTATAGTTTCCGTTCATCCGGACGGACAGACAGACGGACAGACGGACATGGCTAGATCGACTCGGCTAGTGATCCTGATCAAGAATATATATACTTTATGGGGTCGGAAACGCTTCCTTCTGCCTGTTACATACTTTCCGACGAAAGTGGGAAGAACAGCTGGACAACACATCGCTTCCTCTTTGCTGCGAGTGTGAGTCGGCACTGAAAAAGCGATGACAACATATGGTTGCTGAAGAAGCTGCAAGCCATAAATTGTTCAGCAAAGCCAGGCTTATCCTAAGAATGGAAACAGGAGTTTTTCGTTTGTCGCTGCCGTTGAGGATCCTGATGTATGTGTGGTTTGCGACTAAGCACAACATTAAGTGGGAAATTGTACTTCTTTTGCCTCCCTAACAGCTCAGCATATATTCGATTACGTAAAAAGGGTGCCCTTATGTATTAATTGCCTTCGAAATTGCCATATGGTTAATAAACGCTAATCGAAAAATGCAGGGTGTGCATGTCCTCACACCACACATTGATATACATTTATTCGCCCAATTCAAATCTCGCGTTGCCACCTCCTTCTCAGCACGTTTTTCATGAGACTGCATCGGATAGAGTTATGCTTGCCACAGCCATGCAAAGCGTGCAAAGAAAATGTGGCGAGTTAGTTTTGGTTCGAGCGTTTCTCGATTCTGGTTCACAAGAAAATTTTGTGACCGATGAGCTCGCTTAGAGACTTAAGATTAAGAGAGAGGAAGTGTGTTTGAGCTTGCGGGGCATTGGTGGAACTAACGCCCAAGCCAAGAAAAAACACACGATAGTCAAGTTACGAGTGGGTAGCAGTCAGATGTAGTCCGAATATTACATCTTAAAACGTTAAACGTTAAACACCAGCAACTGGAGTTCCCCTAAAAATATTCGATTGGCACATCCATTCTTCTTCATGCCTAGATATGCTTATAGTCGCAGACTCGTTACTTGAATTGTTGTCAGTTGGCGAAATAAATCAAGGTCCTAAATTTCCCATTTTACAAAAAAACAGTTCTCGGCTGGATAGTGTCAGCGAGATTTGCGTCAGAAAACATAAGAGATACAGAAAAATTTGTACATCTCAGCTGCCAGGAGGAAGTTTTGGTGTCTATCGACACAACCCTGCAGAAATTGTGGTCTGTGGAGGACTTGCCGGCCAAGGCCAAGGTCCATACACCTGAGCAGCAGCTTTGTGAGCAAGATTTTGAGAAAAATACTCAAAAACCGTCGTCCGGTTTGTCTGCAAACAATCATATGAAGTTGCGAAAAGTAGATTTTTTTCGCTTGAAAGGAGATTGTCCAAGGATCCTGCACTAGAAAAAATGTATCTAGAATTTATGGAAGAATATGTAGCCATGGGCCACAAGTCTTTCACTGATAATAAAATTGCAGACAGCCCGCACTATTTTATTCCGCACCAATGCGTGCTGCGACCTCAAAGCCCCTCAACAAAGTTGCGAGTGGTATTCGACGCCTCGAGCCGTACATGGACGCAGGTCGCGTTGCATGAAATCGTGGTAGTAGGTCCCACCATTAAAGAGGAGCTGTAATCGACGCTGCTTAGTTTTAGACTGCACAAGTTTGCGCTTGCAGCGGACGTAAAAAAATATGTATTGTCAAGTTTTGGTTGATGAAGCTGGCCCACACTTTCAGCTCATAGAGTGGAGACGAGATCCATCTGAGATTTTGAAAATCTTCAGGGAACATCGCCAGCACCATTCCTGACACTCCGTTTTTGAATGCGGCTTGGAGATATTGCGCAAGATTCGTACCCAAAAGCCGCCAAGGTCATTCAGAATGACTTTTATGTTGACGATTTGTTGACTGGCGCCAGATGCGTTGAGGACCTGGCAAAGTGAATTTCTAACTGCCCAGAGTTGTCCGCATCTGAAAGCGCTGTCATGCCGCTAACGGCCGACTCAGACGTAACTAAAACCCTTGGTGTGGTTTGGCTGCCTGGTAGAGATTACTTTCAATTTCGGTTGTATTCCTCTTTTCTGGATCATCGTGCGACAAAACGAAACACACTGTCGGTGGCTGCCCGACTTTTCGGTCCGCTTGCCCTATTGTGTCCTCTAGTGACAAGGGCAAAAATGTTGTTGCAGGAACTGTGGCTTCGAAAAATAGTCTGGGCCGATGCAACTGCAGACATCTTGGGGAGCTTTCAAGGGAACGCTGTTGCAGCTTTCCAAAATCAAGGTATCGCGATTCGTTGATAAAGACGTCAAAGTCCCGGCAGAAATACATGGTTTCGCTGACGATTCCTAGCGAGCATATGGAGCGTGTATCTACTTTCGAACTAACACCGCTGAAGGTTTAAAGGTATCTTTATTGACAGCAAAATTCAAAGTAGCTCCCCTTAAGACGCAAAATTTGACCCGCCTTGAGTTGAGCGCAGCTCACCTTCTAGCGGATCTTTACAATCGTGTAAGATCATTGCTTAATTTTCCGATTACAAAAGTATTCCTAAGGACGGACTCGGAGATCACTCTGCAATGGATTAAAAGGCCTCAGTCGTCATTGTCGGTTTTTGTCTCAAACCGAGTTGCAGAGACAACCAGAGTGGTCGGAAAAAGCAATTTGGCCACATGTCCCTACGAATGTAAACGCAGCGGACATCGTGTCACGCTGATATGACGGTGAAGAACTTACAGCTTCTATTTGGTTCGCTGGGCCGTCAGCATTAGCTCTTGTAATCATCCCAGAGCCCAATTATGTGCTTCAGAAAATGTAGCCCTTTTTTGTTGCATATAAAGCTTATGAAAGTTTTCGTGAGTGTCTTTCGGTTTATTCAAAAGTGCAAAAAGTTTTGCAGCCCTACTCAAAGATAACTGAATTTTGCGTTCGAGAAAATAGTGAAAGTGATCCAATCTCACTAGTTCAGTGACAACATAGGCAAAATTTGGAAAACTAAACCGGTATCTGCGAATATACAAAAGTTAAGCCCCTTTATTCAGATGAAAAAATTAGATTGGTGTTTCTCGACATTGCTGCGAATTGGGGGTCGGTTATTGAATGCTCCTATCCCGCACAAAGCCAAATTCGCGTTGTTGTTATCAAGAGGCTCACAGTTTGTTAAAACCTACGTGTCCTACGGCCCCCGAACACTTGTAAGTCTGTTGCGAGAAAAGATATGGTTGGTTAATGCGCGGGAGGTTTGCCACCGAACGATCTTGCATTCGCTGCTTTCGGTGCAAGCCTCAACTCGACGCAACTAATGGGAAACTTGCCATCAGACAGACTTCGACCACTCCGCTCATTTGATATTTGTGGTGTACATTTTTGTGGCCCATTTAACACAACGTGTCGTATCCGTGATAAGCCACTGTACAAGTCATACGTGGCGTTGTTTGTATGTTTTGCGTCCAAGGCGGTCCACTTAGAGTTATTGTCTGACACCACTGATGCATTTTTGTTGGCATTTCAAAAATTCGTGAGTCGATACGGGATTACGGAGAAGGTGGGGTCGCCGTGTCGACGGTTTCCGACGCACGTGTCCACATGCCACAACTGCCAGTGCCCAAGTTTAGCGCCCTCACTCGGTTAATTCATCAAAATGAGCGGAAGGACAATATTCAACGGGTTCATTTACTCAAGGAATCTCTGCCAGCTGGTCGAGATGGCGATTTTCGTCAAATTCCGCTAACTATACGATGGCATGGGACACACTAATTCAGCGCTATAACAATCCCCGCGTGGTCTTCTCCAATCACATGAACGTGTTGTACCAGTTGCCAAGCCTAAACAAGGAGAAGCCCGATGATATTCGATCTATGATCAGTGCAGTCAACGTCTGCGCAGCCGCCTGTAACCCCGTGAGTCGTGAGTAGGTCAAACCTATGCCTCAACTGCCTGAGCAAATCGCACATGCTTGCCCGCTGTTTAAGTGTAATGAATTGCTACCACTGTGGACAACGCCACCATTCTCTGCTTCATCCGGCAGCTGCGCCAAGCATCACTCAAGCATCCCAACCTTACTCGCCGACCGTATCATCCAGTCAACCACATATCGCTGCGATTATGAACACCGACACCTCACCAATTAGCCCCCTTCTAATCCAAACCTCCAATGTTATTCTTCCACAGCCTGTCTGCCTCACTCAGAGCGGCGCTCAAACATCAATAACTGCCCTCATCGATCAGGGGTCGGAAGCTACAATAATCTCAGAGCATACCGTCCAAGCTCTCGCACTTCCACGATGCAAAATCCGCGCTTCGATCGCCGGCGTCGGCCAAACTACTGGTGAAAGTCTACTGCATCCGAAAGTCGCTAGACTCAACGTTCAATCTAGATGTCGACTCTGCGTACGTTCTGAGCTCCCTGACCTCACCTCTACCAAACCAATCGTTTTCGCCTCTATACTATCGCTCGAAACGCATATATCTCATCATCAGAGCCGACCTCATGGCGAGTCTTATCCTTCCGGGAACCCGAATCGGAAATCCATACGAACATATTGCACAAAATTCTCATCTAGGTTGGATGATACTCGGCAAGTTCCAGGATTCAATCCACACATTTAATATTCGCTGTCAATTTCTGCGAAATAGAATATATCCCCAGCCGATCACTTCACTCTGACGAAGAGCGGTGTTGTGAGTCCTTCTTTAAGGAAACGCACACACGTCAACCAAACGGTAGTTTTATGGCAAGACTACCTTTCAAATGGCATTTTGATCCCACAATGGCCCTAGGAAAATCGCATCAAGTCACTTTAAGCAGCGGCGTTATCAACGGGATCCAGACAAATGGATTCGCTACAAGGAGGGAATCGAAGAATATTTTGAATTGGGACAAATCACACCAGCAGTCTCTAGTGAGAGATCAACAGTCAGTACCTCCACAAAAACCGGTCGGGTTGAATCCTGCGTTCTTCCTCATCACGCTGTCTATAAAGAAGACAGTCCCACCACCAAACAGCGCATTGTATTCGACGCATCGGCTAAGACCTTAAACGGTCGACTCCCTAAACGATGTATTGTCCGTAGGACCCACTCTACAAAATGATCTCCCTGCAGTGTTGCTGAATTGGAGACAGTACCGACATGTTTTCTCCGCCGACGTCCAGCGCTTGTACAGTTGCATCGACGTACATCCGGACGACACGCAGTACCAGCGAATTTTATGGCGGGCGGCGGTTGGAAACATCAAGGAATATTGTCTGTCAACTGTAACTTTCGGTACCGCTTCTGCACCATTCACCGCCATCAGAATCGTTCGTCAACTTGCAGAAGATGAACGCGAAAATGATTCACTGGCGGAAGAGGTCTTAAAGCACGAAATCTACATCGACGATATTCTTTCTGGTGATCACACTATCTCAGCAGCATAAAACAAGAGCTTACAAATCCAGAACGCTCTAAAATCCGCAAATATGGAATTGAGAAAATGGTCTAGCAACGACATAGCGCTCCTAGACAGCATTCCTTCATCAAACCGATGCAATCATTGACTGCCTGATTTTGTTTTTAGTGTTACAACTCGAACGAGTGAATCCTCTCCAGGATGGAGACTAATAATTCTGCCGAGCGGCCATTGCGATGGAGGCAGTTGATCGTCCTTGATGAGTTCTAATTCATTGATTTCAAAATTCTCCTTTTCCTGACACCATTTTGGGCGCGTCTGAAGATGGGACAGCCAATCTCGGCTCCATTGCGTCCAAAACTGACGGATCAAATTTTGATGAGACAGAAATTGCTCTCGGAACGACGAGTTTTGAGGGCGACAGTAGGCAGGTGCGAGCTGGGTGTAACCAATGAGAAAGTGTGCCGGCGTGAGAGCGTCTAGGTCGTCTGGATCAGCTGTTAGCGGACAAAGTGGCTGAGAGTTTAGGCAAGCTTCAATCCTGATAAGCACCGTTGCGAGTTCCTCATAAGTTTGCTTGTGACTTCCGACAATCCTTTTTAGGTAATGCTTGACGGACTTGACCCCGGCCTCCCAAAGGCCTCCGAAATTGGCGGAGTATGGCGGGATCAAATACACGAAGCTGGCATAGCTCTGATACAGTCAAAACCTTAGGAATGGTATGGTTACCTAACCAAGACTGTTTCACCTACAAATTGCAAGCGAGCACTTCCACGGGTTCAACCAAAAGAGAAATTCTTTCGAGCATCGCCAGACTTTTCGACCCCTAGAATTAATCGCTCCTATTCTCATTTCAGCAAAATTAATTCTAAAGGAAGTCACAATGGCACACCTACATTCCGAGAACGATCGCAAGCACTTAGGGTGGGACGACTTAGTGCCCAGTTCCATCGCTAACAAATGGAAAAGGTTCCGTGTCAATCTGGAGGACATCAGCAAAATCCGAATACCTCGCAGCGTACGGTATACGCCAGACCTTAGCCATGATATCCAGTTGCACGCTTTCTGCTTTCTCATCACTGCAAAATCCAAAATCTCTCCAACGAAACCCCTCACTATCCCGAGGACCGAGTTATGCGGCACTGTACTGGTGGCCAAACTAACTAAATGGGTATTAGCAAACCATCCTTGGATAAGATAAGACAAGATAATTTGGAGACCAAGGATGGAGAACAAGAGAGCTCGGGGACAAAGGATGGAGAACAATAGAGTTTGGAGACCAAGAATGGAGATCAAGAGAGTTTGGAGACCACGGAGCGGATAAGAAGAGAGTGGACACTTGGCGGACTTTAGACTCTCCCGTGAACCTTGGACCGTGAGAAGAAATGCCACATCTCGGCAGTGGAGCGGCACACAGGCGTGCCACAAGCATCATGGGAACCAGCGGGACGGCGGCAGTGGGCAGAACATCGGTTGGAAGCTGTGCGCAAAGGACAACTTGGTTAACCAGGAGTCACGGACTTTGGACCCGGAGTGGAGATATTCAGCGGGCCGTGCGCAAAAGGGAAATAACGGTTCCTGGAGGTCCTATATAAGGCCGCAGAGCGCGGGCAGCTGGATCAGTCGATCACGAGGAGTCACACCATCAAGATCAGTTAAGATACCAAAATTAACAGTCAGTCAACCAAGTAAGCTACAAGGGAGCCACAACAAGGCGAGTCGTCGGAAGTAGCGCGGTGGGAAGCCTCCGAGGTGCAAGATCGGATTGGGAGATCAGGAATCTCCGAATTGACATACAGGTGGCTGTGGTCCGGAAGGCATCACACAGCTAAGTCAAGGCGTTTGGTTTCCAACTTTGTCACGACCACACCCTGGCGAATCGCCCGGAGGGTCTGTCAGAGTCAAACGAAAGATTCCTGTCTAAGACCCAGCGTACCTTGCAGGACCCGAAGGACGAACGGTTGATCAACTTGTGGTTTCAAGAGGCGTTGTCCTAGAGAGCACTGCGATTAACGGCGAAGTCCCCGGACAGCAACTGCCCCAAACCCCGAGTGGCAGAACGCCAAACTACCAGACAGGAAGGGCGAGCGATCGACCCGTTGAGGCATTCAAGAGGTGGTGTCCCGGAGAAGCCCAGTGGTTCAGCAAGTCCCGAAAAGGCGGTTGCCCAAGGGCACGCAAGACAAGAAACAGCGCAGAGGACATCGGCAGCGACGCCAGCAGACATTACCGGCAGCCACGTCACCCTCGCCGCGAGGAGATCATTGGGGAGCGCAGGAACGTCGCGGACGCCAAGCATTGGGGTGAAGCCGGGTGGAACGTTCGTCTACGCTAGGTGTAAAACAAAGTGATCGGATAGGCAGCTTCCCTGCTTTACCTTTGACTGTCAGCGCGAACTGAGCAAGAACTTACCGGGACCGTCCGGGACAGAGCAGGTATTGCCTCGAAGAGCCCTGAAGAGCAGGGCTTGTTCACCCTAGTCTGAGAACGGTGACGCTTCCCTAAGCCCGCAAGGCCGAACTCTCTGCGAGTCCAAGACGCGATAAGCGGCGCCGAGGCAGCGCATCGGCAAGCGAGCAGAGGCGAAACACTACAAGCATCCCGAGGCACAGAAGCCAGCGGTCGTCAAGTCAACGCGTCGACAAGCCAGGACGAGGAACATCAGCAGCCTGTGGTACCAGCGGGAGGAGACACCGAGGCCAGCCCAGCCACGCACCCGCTGTATTAAAGTGGGATGCGGTACTGGAGAGTCAAGGACCACCAGAAGCGGTCTCACCTACTGATCCAATATCTTTCCCTTTCTGTACTTGATATTCCTAGGTTACACTCGATATTCCGAAGTTTTACTCGATACCCAGTTGCAACGTGAGTGAAAAGTGGCAACGCACCGTCATACTCACTCGCTGCCAGAATCTCGCAAAGTACAGACCTACAAACCTAAGTTAACCAGTCGAATGTGAATAAAGCATATTATCATACTACTTAGGTCAGCGTTATCTTTTCTAAAAAGAGGACCCTGCAATTTTTGGGGGCTCACCCGGGATATAGCCTACCATTCGACAGAACTTTCACCTTGGCAAAAACACGTGGAGTGCGTAAGCAGAGTGCTGGTGAAATTGAGCAAATCGGCTAGATATCTTCAAGTCGTCATAAGCATTTTGGCTGGAGTGTGACACAGAAGGCTGTCGTTGAAGGCAGATACAGTTGGTGGCTTTTGCAAAGGCAAGAATTTTGAGAACTAGCGGATGAAGTGCTGAAAGTATTAGGAGGCAGCGGATCGTGGCTGGAGATCTAGGAGAAGCAGCAGACACGGGCTGGAAGCAGTGGAGATACAGCGAGCAAGACATTGGATCTGGTGTGGTCATCGGAGCGTGCGTGCAGGATGGAGCAAGCGGAATGCTGGTGCACAGATTTTGGCAGCAGACGAAAGCATCCAGAAAGTTCCAGTTGAGTTTGGAAGTCTTCATTGTATGTGTGACGCTACAAAAGCGGGAAGCGTGGGAAGGAAACACGACGACGAACAAAAGCAACATCATTGAGCGAGTGGCCGAACTTTTGACGGAGAGCTGCCGGAAAGTTTATTTCAAGTCGTTGGTAAAGTATTGGGTAACATTGAAATCAAGCAGTTCCAGAGACAGGGTGGTTTATCTATTTACATTTTTTTTTTGGTACTAAGTTTAAGAAAACATTGTTTAATCTTAATAATCTACAGGACAAAGTTGTAAAATGGAGAGAAACGAGATCTTGGCATTGCGAGTTGAAGAGTTGCGTCGGATTTGTCGGAGTTGCAATTGGGTACGACTGGATTGATAGCGGAATTTCAAGAGAGGTTGTTAACCTTCTATGGTCTAAATAACGATGGTGAGTCGGAAACTGAGGATAATGGTGAAGATGGTCTTTCAGTAACGTCCGCAGAAACCACTATAAATCGGCCAAACGCAGCAGGTTGGCATCAAGGACTAGGAAATGAAAGGCAGGGTAGATCATGGTTCACGTTGAAAGATGTAGAGGGCAGTGTTTCGCAGTTTTCTGGGTATAAACCAATGGATAGGAGAGTTGGAAGATTGTGCAGCTACAGTTGAGTGGAACCCTTTACAGTTGTTTGTGTATGCAAAACAGTTGCTTAGTGGAGCAGCAAAGATGTTTGTGCGTAGCCAGAGAAATATCAAAGACTGGGCAAGTTTGAAATCGGCTTTGTTGGAGGAGTTTGGAATCAAGTTATCCTCAGCAGAAGTTCATCGCAGGTTGGGAAAACGACAGCAGCATCCTTATGAATGTGAATCCTTGCACGACTTCCTTTATGCACTTATGGAAATTGCAAAGCCCAATTGTTTGGAGGAAGAAAGTTTGATAGAGTATTTCGTTGAGGGTATCCCAGATGCTAGATCAAATAAAGCAATGCTGTACCAGGCCAGAAATCTCAAGGATCTAAAGCTACAAATCGACGCGTATCAAAAATCACGTGGATCATCCAATGCAGTAAACATGTATGGTTCACAGGGTAGCAAGGCCGTGCACGACACAAAACAAGATGCATTAGCTGGATCAGTTAGGAAATGTTTTCGGTGCGGAGATTCGTCGCACATGAAGAAAGACTGTCCTGTGAAGGAGAAATTTTTCAAATGCGATCAACCAGGACACCGAGCAGCGCAGTGTAAAGCAGAAGTACAGGTCAAAACAGAGAGAGCAACCATCGCGTGAGTCCTTTTCTTCGAGCTTGGAATTGAAATCTGTGATTTGCAGGAACTCAGAATGCAAAGGACTTGTGGACACAGACGCGGAACTGTGTTTGATGCGTTAGCGTGTGTTCTTAAAGCTAGGCGTAGGAGTAGGCAGTCTGATGGGTCTTCAGAGAGTTTCGACAAGCATAGGAAAAAGTCAGGTCCTAACATTCGGAAGCTTTGTTACAAAGCTTGTTATCGATGGAATCGATAAGTCGGTCGAGTTTCAGGTCATACCTGATGATGATATAAAGTTTGACGCAATCTTAGGGACAACAATCTTAAACAGCGTTGACATGATGGTAACCAAGTCTGGCACTATATTTTCGCTAAGAGTTTGAAATGTTCAGCAAAGACCAACGACAGGATCAGACGATAACCAGGCAGGCCAAAGTACTTGTATGCAGCTAATAAGCGAATTCGAAAGTCTATGCATGATCAGCACGAAAGACTCTAAGATAGTTTCGAAGGTAGATTTGGAGCACTTAAGTTGGGAAGTAGATTTGGAGTGGAGTCATTAATCGAAAGTTACAAGCCAAAAAGAAATCTCACTTCACCAGTCGAGATGAAGATCTTGTTGACAGACGAGTTGCCTGTTTTCCAACATCCGAGACGATTGGCTTATTGCGATCAGAAGATTGTCGATGACGTTCAGGAACGGCTAAGGGAAGGGATAATCAAGCCTAGTACATCCGAGTTTTCTTCGCCAGTGGTGCTTGTAGATAAGAAGAATGGGAAGAAGCGCTTGTGTTGCGATTATAGAAAGTTAATAGAAAGATTGTCCGAGTTTTTACAACTCTAGATTTGACTAATGGTTTCTTTCACGTGCCTGTTTCGCCAGAATCCCAAAAGTATACATCGTTCGGTATAACTAACTCTCCAGCAGTGTATACCGGGCATGGCAGTTATGCGTGATTCAATGAAGAACGAGGATGCGGTTGTGTACATGGACGATGTTATCATTTCGCGCAAGAGTATCGATGAGGGCGTGCAGAAGTTAAAGCGAGTTTTGGAAGTGGAATCGCTTGCGCATAAATTGGAGTAAATGTCAGGCTATGTCGTTGAAAACGATACCATCAAGCCAGGTAATGAGAAAACTCAAGTGTCTGATTTTCCCTACTTCCGTAGGGTTGTGGAAGGATACGCCGTAATTGCCAAACCGTTGTCCGACATGTTGTGCAAGGAGGTGTGGTTGGAGTTTCAAGACCAGCATTTAGCAGCATTTAAAAAGCTAAAAGCACCGTTGATCAGTGAACCAGTTCTGAAACTCTATAATCATTCGCTTGACACAGAAATTCATACCGATGCATCCAAGTTCGGATTTGGAGCCGTTTTGCTTCAACGAGATCCCTGTGATAACTTGTGGCATCCAGTTTTCTACATGAGCCGTAAAACCAAGCCATGTGAGGAAAAGTATCATTCCTATGAACTGGAAGTTCTTGCAGTTATTGGAGCCTGGGTAAGTGGCGGGTGTACGTTCTAGAGAAGAAGTTTAAAATTACTACGGACTGTAACGCCTTTACCATGACCATGAAGAAGAAAGAGATTCCGCTCAGAGAGTCTAGATGGGCGATGTACCACAAGATTTCTACTATGAAATAGAGCACAGGTCAGGTTCGAGGATGAGACATGTCGATGCGTTGAGTAGTGTCATGTTATACGTTGACTGACAGTTTGTTTCATCGTTTGGGGGAAGCAAAGCTATTAGATGATTGGACAAAGGTGCTTACAAGCGTCGTTGAGTCCAAAGGCTATGAAAACTTCTACATAGTGAACAAGTTCTGTTTAAGGATCCTAATAAAGAGTTGCTAGTAGTACCTTCAAGCATGGAAACTGAGATTATACAAAACAGTCACAAGCAAGGTCATTTCTCATCCAAGAAAACTCAGGATTTGAATGAGAAGTCGTATTACATTCCGAAGCTAAAAGATAAAGTAGCGCGAGTGGTTGATAGCTGCGTAGAGTGCATCCTTGTGAATGCGAAGGCTGGTAGGCAAGAAGGGTTCCTTGCACCAATAGACAAAGGAGACAAGCCGCTCGTCACATACCGTTTAGATCATGTTGGTCCGATGGAGTTAACCAAAAAACGATATTATCACACCTTCGTGATTGTAGATGCCTTTTCCAAGTACGTATGGTTGTATCCTACACGAAGCACAGGGGTTGACGAAGTGGTGAATTGTTGGGAGCGTCAGGCTGTTTGTTTTGGAAATCCGTATAGGAGAGTGTCCGATCGTGGAGATGCATTCACATGCCACCTGTTCAAAGAGTACTGCGATAAGGACAAGATCCAGCATTTGCTGATTGCAACAGGAGTACCAAGGGGAAACGGACAAGTAGAACGCATGCATAAAATAGTTGTTCCGATGCTCTCCAAACTAAGCCTTTAAAGCCCATGTTGCTGCAGATAATAAACAACACTGAGCCAAGGAGTACCAAAATTTCACCAATCAAACTGCTAACCGGATTAGATATGCGTATCACAGGAGATGTCCAGCTCAAGTCATTGAAACAGGATTGTTTGATTTCGGAGTTAGATGATGAACGCGACAAATTGAGGAAGGAAGCAAGGGAGAACATTCAGAGTATCCAAGCTGAAAACAAGAAGTCTTTTGATTCAAAAACAAAGGTCGAAAAGAAGTTCCAGTTAAACGATTTGGAAGCCATTAAACGCACCCAGTATGGTACTGGTTTGAAATTGAAAGGAAAGTACCTAGGGCCGTATAAAGTAGTCAGAGTAGGAAACCATGGAAGATACGAAGTTGAAAAAGTAGTTCAAGACGAATCCTGTGTCAGGAGGGCCGATTGTGGGATGCGGTACTGGAGAGACAAGGACCACTAGAAGCGGTCTCACCTACTGGTCTAATATCTTTCCCTTTCTGTACTCGATATTCCTAAGAAACACTCGATATTCCGAAGTTGTACTCGATACCCAGTTGCTGCCAGAATCTCGCAAAGTGCAGTTCATGCACACGTAAGACCTAAGTTAACCAGTTGAATGTGAATAAAGCATATCATCATACTTTTTAAGTCAGCGTTATCTTTTCTAAAAAGAGGACCCTGCATTAATAACACGAGAGTAATCTTCACTGATCTACGGGGCAGTCACTTCATATGAATTTGGTGGGACGAACACACAATCTTTTGAGCTAGCCGCACGAATCTAGTAGCGAGCAGACCAACAAAATCAGTTTGTTACATATGGCGCCCAACGTGATTGTCCCAATAGTGAGCAACACAATAAAAATGGGAAAGAAGCGGATTTACCGCCTTAAGGAGGACTTCGCTCATTTCGATTGTTTACCAGGCTGGCGGAAGCAGAGCTTCAGCGAGTTGTTCAAGGACTGCATGATCGACATGAAGGCGATGGTGAGGCCACTTAGCTATGCTACGAGAGAGACATTAAGGATCATTAAAGGAAACTGCACCCCAAGTCTAAGGATCTTCCAAAGAGCGTACAAAGTGTCGGTCCTGGATACGCTAATGATCTTAGCCGATGAGCACGAAGAACTCGAAAAAGAACGGGAAGCTGTCGCACAGGAGAACAAGTTCTCGAAGACCAAGTAGGCACCACAACGCAGGTCGAGTGCAGAATATGCGAAGAGACAGAAAACCAGGAGACACGGGGAAATGACCAATGGTCACCACCACACCAAGCCAGACGGCAGCAGGCAAAAGGCGCACCATGCGGAGGCCAATGGACACCACCCCCACAGCAACAGAGGCAGCCAAACAATACCTTGTGGAGGCCGCCAAGCACAGAAACCAACGGCTGTTATTCTGCTGAGTAAGCGGCAAGGTCGGTGTCAGGAGCGTCGATTGCTGCCAACGATCGGAAAATGGCCAATGATCTCAGCCGCAGAGAGGCGAGCGGGGATCGCACAATGCTACCTCTGTGATGATTGGCGGGAACAGCTACAAAGCCACAATCGACACCGGAGCAAAGGCAAACTTCGTTAGCGAAGAAATGGCGGACAGTATTGCTGCTCTAGGAAGGATTACAAGGACGAGAGGGCAAGTCAGGTTGGCAGACGGAAGATGCGGCAGAATTAATGCGCAGCTCGAGGTAGAAAAAAACAAAAACAAAGAAGGGACCATGAGCCTGTTGCTTTTACCCGGAGTAGTGGATCCGTTGGTGTTGGAATGGAACTTCCTAAAACAAGTCGGAACCGAGATAACCGGTATCGGTATCCGCATTAAAAAAAGGATGCGAGTTTGCGTTTATACCGCCCCAGAGCACCCCACTTCGGCGGACTTTGGAAGGCAGCTGTAAAGTCTGCAAAGCACCTGTTCCTTGGGACGGTCAGCGAAGACATCCTGACCGCGGAGGAGCTCGGAACTCTCCTCACCAGCGCGACTCTCAGACACCGGTTTTGGCAGCGATGGTCCCGGGAGTACGTCTCCAACAAGTGGCACCAGAAGTAACCAAACGTCGCCGTGAAAGCTATAGTCGTCGTCGCCGAGGACAATCTCCCGCCGCAGCAGTGGATTGTCGGGCGTGGCAGTAAACGTCGGCGCTGGTGGCAAAGTTCGAGTGGCGGACGTGAGGACCAAGAATGCCACGTACCGGCGAGCGATTCACAGTCTGCCGTTGCTGCCTGTAGTGTTCTGAAGTCGGCGGTCCTTCAGATGGGGCAGAGTTTGCGCACTTTGCGCGTTTTATTTTTTGAAATTTGTTGTAGAGTGTAAGGTCTTCGCTCTCTCGCCTCTAGTTAAGATAGGCTTAAGGTAAATGTAAAATTAAATTAAAGTTCAGTTGTTATATGAGAATCACCAGTTTTCGCGATTTCCTTAATACAAAATAGTATTACATTTTCAATTGGAAAAATAGAGGTGTGCAAGTTATATTACACATTATTTAGGGGCTCTTACCCAATTTATAAACAACTTTGAGCCGAGAGCTAATTTCCAAATAACTCTGACAGACCCGAGATAAATCCGTGGTCAGCTATTTCTGCCAAGCAGGCCTCCAAATCATTCCCACCCAGATCAATTTCACGCAGTCCGAATCAAACGGATGCTGTAAACATCCAAACCGATATTGTAAACAATGAGTCCGCTAACGTAAACAAAAGATCCCCAAAGCGAGTCCCGAGTCCGCTAACGTAAACAAAAAGATCCCCAAAGCGGTCCCTAAACTTCGCTAATGTAAACACCAATTTCCGGCCAAGATTGGACCTCGAATTTAATTGGCAAATTGCATCATCCTATTTTCCGACTCTCTTGAGTCATTCTCTTTATCAATTTTTGGGTATAAAATATCTTAAGCCGAGGTTTGATTATTGATCATTGAACTAGAGAGCAGGCAGTCCGTTTTAGAGATCCGAATCGAGCAGAACAATAATTCGAGAATAAATACAAGAGCAGTGAATTAAATAAGTTCGACCTATTGTAAAATTGTAATAGTGAATAAGTGATTGTTAAAAATAAAAATACATTTTTTTAATCAATTCACTAGTGAGAAACTTAATTTGCATGTTTTGTAATAGTTGGCTAGTGCTGTGTTGGTGGCTTTAATTATAATTTCCATGTCGTATTTATACCCGTTACTCGTAGAGTAAAAGGGTATAATAGATTCGTCGGAAAGTATGTAACAGGCAGAAGGAAGCGTTTCCGACCCCATAAAGTATATATATTCTTGATCAGGATCACTAGCCGAGTCGATCTAGCCATGTCCGTCTGTCCGTCTGTCTGTCCGGATGAACGCTGAGATCTCGGAAACTATGAGAGCTAGGCTATTGAGATTTGGCGTGCAGATTCCTGAGCTTCTTACGCAGCGCAAGTTTGTTTCAGTAGAGTGCCACGCCCACTCTAACGCCCACAAACCGCCCAAAATTGTGGCTCCTACAGTTTTGATGCTAGAATAAAAATTGTTACTGAAATGTAATGTTCTCATTAATACCTATCGATTGACCCAAAAAAAAGTTTGCCACGCCCACTTTAACGCCCACAAACTGCGGAAACCAGTGACGCCCACATTTTTCATGCTAGATAAAAAATTTTAACTGAAATGTATTGGTCTCGTCAATACCTATCGATTGATCCACGCCCACTCTAACGCCCATAACGCTTAAGTCTGTATACCGCCGGTAGGTGGCGCATTTTAATCTCGCTTTGCTGCTTGCATATCTCCATTTAGCTGAGTAACGGGTATCTGATATTCGAGGTACTCGACTATAGCATTCTTCCTTGTTTTTATTATGGGAATTTTTAATTTTTATTTTTAAATTTTATTTTATTAGTGATTGGATCTTAATTCACTTATACATAAAGACTGTGAGGAGTAACTCCCCACAAATAGAAGCAGCAGCAGATGGCCGGCCGCTTACCAGTTACGCGGCGAATTCGCGTAGTAACGGCGCGGCGAGGAGAGTATGGAGACCAAGGATGGAGAGTGAGAGAGTTTGGAGTCCAAGGATGGAGGTCGAGAGAGTTTGGAGACCAAGGACGGAGAGCGAGAGAGTTTGGAGACCAAGCGAGAGAGAGAATGGAGACTTCGCGGGCAAGGCAAGAGTGCCGTGTGCAAAAACAGGATAACGGAACTCCACCGGACTTTGGACTCTCCCGTGAACTTTGGACCGGGAGAGGAAGTGCCACATCTCGACAGAGGAGCGGCACACAGGCGTGCCACAAGCATCACAGGAATCAGCGGGATGGCAGCAGTGGGCGGAGCATCGATTGGAAGCGGTACGTGAAGGACAAGTGGGTCAACCATTAGTCACGGACTTTGGACCCAGAGTAGAGAGATCCAGCGGGCCGTGCGCAAAAGGGAAATAACGGTTCCAGGAGGCTCTATATAAGGCCGCAGAGCGCTGGCAGCTGGATCAGTCGATCACGAGGAGTCAAACCTTCAAGATCAGTTAAAGTACCAAGTAAACAGTCAGTCAAGCAAATAATCTACGAGGGAGCTACAACCAAGCGAGTCGTCGGAAGCAGCGCCGTGGGAAGCATACAAGGAGCAAGATCGCCACGTCGAGACGTTCGGGATTAGGACATCAGGAATCTCCGAATTGAGACACAGGTGGCTGAGTTCTGGAAGGCATCACGCGGCTAAGTCAAGGCGTTTGTTTTCTAACTTTGTCACGACCACACCCTGGCGAGTCGCCCGGCGGGTCTGTCAGAGACAAGCAAAAGAGTCCTATGACGAAGAACCGTCAGATTGAGGAGGAAAGTTGCCTGCGACCCAGCGTACCATGCCCGACCAAGCAGGACCTGGCGTAACGGACGAGCGGCAGATCGATTTGCGGTTTCAAGAGGCGGCAGCCTGGAGAGCCCTGCGATTACCGGTGAAGTTCCCGAGCAGTGACCGCCCAGCTCCCCGAGCGCCAGAACGACGAGATACTGGTCAGAAGACAGCGCAGAGGACATCGACAGAGACGCCAGCAGACATTTCCGGCAGCCACGTTACCATCGGCGCGCGGAGCTCATTGGGGAGCGCAGGAGCGTCGCGGACGTCACGCATTAGGGTAAGGAGCCTGGAGAGCAAGGCTTGTTCACCCTAGTCTGAGAACGGTGACGCTTCCCTAAGCCCACAAGGCCGAACTCTTTGCGGGTCTAAGGCGCAACAAGCGACCCCGAGGCAACGGGTCGGCAAGCAAGCAGAGGCGGCCACTACGAGCGTCCCGAGACCCAGGATCCAGAGGAAGACGAATCAACGCGTCGAGGAGCCAGAAAGAGGAGCGCCAGCAGCCGGCGGAACCAGAGCCAAGAGACACCAAAGCTAGCCCAGCAACACACCCGCTGTACTAATACCACGAGAATAAATCCCACTGTTACCATTTGAACCCTTTGTTTTCTCACTGATCTACGGGCAATCACGTCATATAAATTTGGTGGGACGAACGCACAATCTTCTGAGCTAGCCGCACGAATCTCGTAGCGAGCAGACACAACAAAATCAGTTCGTTACATCTGGCGCCCAACGTGATTGTCCCAACAGTGAGAACAGCACAATAAAAATGGGAAAGAAGTGGATTTACCGCCTCAAGAAGGAGGACTTCGCCCATGTCGCACAGAGGCTTAATGTCGCCCTGGAGGGCAGGCTAGACGACATGAGGAAGGCCCTGTCGGAATACTACTCCGAAACAGAGAACGATCCACAACTCGTCGACATCTGGGCCGAGCTGGAGGCGACATACTACGACAGAGCCGGCCCAAGCATTACGTTAACGAACGCTGAAGGGGACAACCTGGTGGCAAGCCTGAGCGTTGACAACATGCAGAAAGAGGCCCACAGGAAAGAATCAAGCCAAGAAAAGAAAGCAGCAGCGCTGATCCCGAGACCAAGCCAGTCGGACTATGCAAAGGTCGCTAAGCAGGTCCGCGAATGGTCGTTCAGGTTCGACGGGGCGGAAAAACCATTCGAGTTCCTGGAGCAGGTAGAACGGTCCGCCAACACGTACGGTTTGGAGCTTGATATGAACCCTCGAGCGATGCTGGAGTTGCTAAAAGGAAGGGCCTTGAAATGGTTCATCGCCAACAATAAGCAATGGAGAACTTGGGCAGAATTCATTGAAAGCTTCCACACATATTTCCTGCCAAGAGACTTCTTCACCAGGCTGGCGGACCAGGTCCGGCAAAGGAAGCAAGGCTTCAGCGAGTCTTACTATTACCACTTAACTATTCTACGAAAGAGACGTTAAGGGTCATTAAAGAGAACTGCACCCCAAGCCTACGAATGTTCTTAAGAGCATACAAAGTGTCGGACCTGGACACGCTAATGATCCTAGCCGATGAGTACGAAGAACTTGAAAAGGAACGGGAAGTCTTCGAACAGGAGAACAAGTTCTAAAAGACAAAGTCGGCGTCACCAACACAGGTGACATGCAGGAGATGCGAGGAGGTAGATAGCCAGGACACACGAGGAAACGACCAATGGTCACCACCACACCAAGCCAGACGACAGCAGGCAACAGACGCACCACGCGGAGGCCATTGGGCACCACCCCCACAGCAACAGAGACAGCCAAACAATACCTTGTGGAGGCCGCCAAGCAACACACAGAGGCCACAAGACGCCACCCATATCACAGACCCGCAGGAGGCCTGTCGGAAATGCGGTGGGATCGGACACTGGGCTAGAGGATGTCGAAACCAGCGGCTGCTGTTTGGCTGGATATGCGGCAAGGTGGGTGTCAGGAGCGTCGATTGCTGCCAACGACCGGGAAATGGCCAGCGATCTCAGCCGCAGAGAGGCGAGCGGGGATCGCACAATGCTACCTCTCCAAACTAACGGGCAAGCTAATCGAGGAGGAGCAGCAGTTGTCCGCAGCTGTGATGATTGGTGGGAACAGCTACAAAGCCACAATCGAAACCGGAGCAACGGTAAGCTTCGTGAGCGAAGAATTGGCGGACAATATTGCTGCTCTAGGAAAGCTTACAAAGACGAGACGGCAAGTTAGATTGGCAGATGGAAGGTGCGGCGGAATTGATGCGCAGCTCGAGGTGGAGGTCAAATTCGGCAACAAACAAGTGACCATGAGCCTGTTGATTTTACCCGGAGTAGTGGATCCATTAGTGTTGGGATGGAACTTCCTGAAACAAGTCGGAACAGAGATAAGGTGTGCTGGACACGAGATAATAATACCAGCCAGGAACCGACACAATGGATGGCTTGACGAGAAGCTATCAGTAGCAGTCGTTCAACAAGTAAACGAGTTGGACGATACTACAGCGTTCCTTGAAGCAGAGCTGGCAGACTTCAGCACAATGACGAGAACATCGAATATGGCAGAACACCAGATCAAAATGAAGAAATGACAAGCCAATCAAGCAGAGTTACTACCCCAAGAACCCGAAAATTCAAGGGGAAATCAACGTAAAGGTGGACGAGCTTCTCCAAATGGGGTTCATAGAGCATTCAAAGAGCCCATACAGCTCCCCCATCGGGATGGTGAAAAAGAAGACAGCCAAGTGGAGACTGTGTGTCGACTTCAGGCAAATCAACGCGAAGTCAGTTAAGGATGCCTACCCAATGCCTCGCATAAACTAAATCCTGGACCAACTAAGGGAAGCGCGGTACATCAGCAGTTTGGACCTGAAGGATGGATACTGGCAAATCCCACTGGAAGAGAGTAGCAGGCAGTATACGGCGTTCACGGTACCAGGCAAAGGTCTGTTTCAGTGGAGGGTAATGCCGTTCGGATTTCACTCGGCGTCGGCAACGTTTCAGCGAGTTTTGGACCAAGTAATTGGCCCCGAGATGTCACCTCACGCATTCGCTTACCAGGATGACATAATAGTGATCGGTCGCACGCTGGAAGAACACAAAAGAAACCTAAGAGAAGTGTTCCGGCGTCTTAAAAGAGGCAAACCTGAGGCTGAATCCAGAAAAATGCCAATTCTTTAAAAAGGAACTACTGTACCTGGGACATCGAGTGACAAGCGAGGGAACAGGAACAGATCCAGAAAACTGGAACCGAACTGGAACCGCCATCGAACGTCAAAGAACTTCGCCAATACCTAGGAGTAGCGTCGTGGTACCGCCGATTTGTACCAGATTTTTCCAGAATCGTCAAACCCCTGAATGACCTGCTGCGCAAGGGCAGTAAGTGGGAGTGGACACCAGAGCACCAGATGGCGTTTGAGGAGGTTAAGGCAAGACTTGTGGCAGATTCAGTGCTAGCATGCCCGGACTTCAGTAGAACTTTCATCCTGCAAACAGACGCCAGCGACTACGGCATCGGAGCGATACTGACCCAGGACACCGAAAAGGGCGGAAGAGTATTCTCCTACTCAAACCGAACACTGAACGGCGCGGAAAAGAACTACTCGACAACGGAGAAGGAGTGTTTGGCGATCGTCTGGGCGATCCGGAAGCTCAGGCCATATCTGGAAGGTTACCACTTTAAGTAAGTAAGTAAGTAAGTAAGTAGTAACCGACCACATGGCCCTGAAGTGGGTCAACAGCATAGAAAGCCCTTCAGGAAGGATCGCCAGATGGGCCCTGGAGCTACAACAGTACGACTTTGAGATAGCGTACAGAAAGGGTCAGCTAAACGTGGTGGCCGATGCATTATCAAGACAACCACTACCGGAAACGCTACGAGGTTTAAAAGAGGCATCGGCAACAATAACTTCAGGAGGGTGCAGCTGGATCAAGGACATGGGCGAAAAGATAAGCACCCAACCGCAGAAGTACCCGGAATATGTTATGGATGGTGAGACACTGTACAGAAACATACCTCACCGAGCAGGCAGTGAAGACGTCGCGTCATGGAAGATGTGCGTCCCAAAGTCGCTACGGGAAACAGTGTTGAGGGAAAACCACGATGCACCGACTGCGGGACACGTAGGAAGCCGGAGGACAGTTGCACGGTTGGCAGCTCGATACTACTGGCCAGGCATTCATAGAGACACCCGAGCCCACGTAAGAAAATGTGAGATTTGCATGCGGCTTAAGCCCAATCAGATGCAGGCTGCCGGGAATGTGTTGACCCAAGTGCCGGAGGAACCATGGGCCACGGTATGTGCAGACTTCGTTGGACCCAATGCTGTTGGTCATGGTAGACATGTTTTCGAAATGGACGGAACTGGTGCCCCTACGCAGTGCGACAGCAGAGTTGGTCAAGAAGGCGATTAGGGAGCGCATAAACGCAGGGTACGGGGTCCCGAAGGTGGTCATAACGGACAATGGAGTACAATTTTCAATCCGCATCTTTAAAAGTTTCCTGGCTGAGATGGGTATCAGTCAATAATTCACCGCGCCATACACACCACAAGAGAATCCGACCGAACGAGCAAACAGAAAAGGCGTCCC
This sequence comes from Drosophila suzukii, assembly GCF_043229965.1. Lineage (NCBI taxonomy): Eukaryota > Metazoa > Arthropoda > Insecta > Diptera > Drosophilidae > Drosophila > Drosophila suzukii. The sequence goes on from NC_092085.1 coordinate 8,519,805, forward strand.
AGGACCAAACCAGACACTACAATCTGAGAAGGAGGCAATGGTCACCAGCGGTGGGCGACATAGTGTGGGCCAAGGAACATCACCTGTCCAAAGCGGCTGAAGGATTCGTTGCAAAACTAGCCCCGAGGTACGATGGCCCTAACCAGGTTGTAGATTTCGTCTCTCCAGTGATCTGTAAAATTCGCCACACACAGTCGAAGAAAGAAAGGACAGTTCACGTTGGCGAGCTCAAGCCACAACAAAACGAGCAGACAGCAGAATCGTCAGATTGTCTAACGACAGGTACGAGCCGACAGGATTAGGCGTCAGGCCGAAGCGAGAGTCATCCATACGCCACACGGAAAAGAAAATCAGGATAGCACCAGGACATGAATAAGGGTTTCACGTTTATCCAGACTGCGAGGCAGGCGGTGCGTCCTGGTCAGCGAAGGCGGACGAAGGTACCGGGTGAGGATCGGAGTCGCGGGCATCCGGGTGTTCGCGCAATAAAATTAACGTTAAAAAAAAAGCACAATGGTATCCCAAGTAAAAAAGAGAAGGGGGCACGGGGCCAAGAGGTTAATTGAGAACGTGGCTGGGGCATGCATGGGCCACACCAGCAACCTGAAATTCAAAGGGTCTTAATGCAGGAAGCAGAATCGAACATCAAACACTTACCTGCTGTCCCGGTTGCAAAGTGAATGCGAAGTCCTCTCCGCACCGCAGTCACTGTCAGTCTGTCAGTCTGTCAGTCTGTCAGTCTGTCAGTCTGTCAGTCTGTCAGTCTGTCAGTCTGTCAGTCTGTCAGTCTGTCAGTCTGTCAGTCTGTCAGTCTGTCAGTCTGTCAGTCTGTCAGTCTGTCAGTCTGTCAGTCTGTCAGTCTGTCAGTCTGTCAGTCTGTCAGTCTGTCAGTCTGTCAGTCTGTCAGTCTGTCAGTCTGTCAGTCTGTCAGTCTGTCAGTCTGTCAGTCTGTCAGTCTGTCAGTCTGTCAGTCTGTCAGTCTGTCAGTCTGTCAGTCTGTCAGTACCTCGAAAACAGGACAAAAAAAAATTTGCCACGCCCACTCTAACGCCCATAACGCTTAAATCTGTATACCGCCGGTAGGTGGGGCATTTTAATCTCGCTTTGCTACTTGCATATCTCCATTTAGCTGAGTAACGGGTATCTGATAGTCGAGGTACTCGACTATAGCGTTCTTCCTTGTTTTATACTTGAAACGTATGAATACATTTAATATGGAAAAAACGTTTTGGAAGATTCTGATAAGCAAAGTATCTCAGAATAAATGGCTCCCAGATAGAGCAACCGTAAATGATTTGATTCCATTTTTCAAAGGGGTCTAAGGTAACTGATCCTTTTCGGACACCTAGAAACTCTTTTTGGTAGATCTGATTTTTAAAGAAACTTTGAGGGCGTTTAACAGGGTGTAAGTCTTAACGAAAAAAAAATTCAACCTTAGATTACTTTTTTGACACTTTTATCAACCGCGAAAAGAGGTGAGACCAAGATTTAATTTTTTGGACCGCCCTAATGTACGAGGGTGGTCCGATAAGTACTTAGCCTCCAAAATAAAAACGAAAATTTTGGAGAAGTGGCAATTTATTTCTCAACATAATCTCCTTTTAGCTCGATACACTTGCTCCAACTTCTTTAACCCGTCTGAAGAATCCGATTTCTCGAGGTCTGCAAAATAGGCCTCTGTGGCGGCGACGACCTCCTCATTCAAGTAACATGGGGCCAAATCTGGAGAATATGGTGAATGGGGTAGCAGTTCGTAGCCCAATTTGACCAACTTGGCCTTGGCGAGGGCGAAAGTGTGAGCCGGTGCGTTGTCATGATGGAAGATCACTTTTTTCTTCGCCAAATGGGGCCGTATTTTCTGCATTTCGTCGGGCCAATAATTCGGCATAGTACAGCCCTGTGACCGTTTTGCCCTTCTCCAGGTACCACACCTTGTGAGTCCCAAAAAACGGTGGCCATCACCTTTCCGGCCTATTAGACAGTCTTCGACTTCTTCGGAGCTGGTTCGCCGGGTGAAGTCTACTGTCTCTGGTAAGTCCAAGTGGATCCATGTTTCGTCGACGGTCTCGAAACGACGCAGAAACTCCTTCGGATTGCGCTTAAACAGCGTCAAACACTGCTATGAAGTGGTCTCACGGTTGCGTTTGTTGTCCGCAGTGAGCAAACGCGGCACTGTCTCAGCTATCTCGCGTATCTTCAATCGGCGGTCTGCCAATACGAGATCAGGGATTTTTGTCACGTTATCCTCCGTGGTAGCCGTTTTCGTGGCACCTGGGCGTGGCTCATCAAAAACTTAGGCGCGACCACGTTGAAACTCGTTAAACCAATTTTTGACGGTCGCCATCGAAGGGGAGAGTCACCGTACACAGCATCCAAGCGCTCTTTGATTTCGCATCGCGATTTCCCTTCCAAAAACGAATCGAGTCACAGACCGATATTGCTCTTTCTCCAATTTTTTTAAGATCCGCGGACACGTCCGATTCCACACGCAGTCAAAACAAAACTACGAGTCCGATTCGGTTGAAATTTCGACAGTGCTACAGTGCTTTCGAGAATGTGCTACACGATAGTAAATTTCTGTTGCGATAGTGACGCCATCGGGCAATGAGGCTAAGTACTTATCGGACTGCCCTCGTACGTGTATTATGATACATAATTACATGACTTCAATTTGGAACAAATGTAACTAGGGTATTTAGCGTACAAGATGTAAGAAATAATTGAAGTCAACGATGACTACATGTACTGCCTCAAAATGGTCAATTTTGGAATTGAACAGATTTGTTGTGGACCCCGGCCCCGCTATCCAATTGCACCGCTCTCTCGCGCTCCCGCTCTCCCGCTCTGTTCCCAGCTCCTGCGCTTTGGAGCGCGGAACTGGCCCTTTAGGTCTAAGCAGTTCGTTTTTGGCATTCATATCGAATAAACCGCGGTCGCTCCCCCGCCTATTATACAAAGTGAACTTTTTGCGTACTTCTTTTCGGTCAAGGTTTTCTCCCCTACAGCTGAGACGCTTTCCGCCACACCAGCAGCAAACCGCCGAAGCCCAGCGCAGCAGCCCTCCGGTGCCGCCAGTTCCCGCCGTCGCCTCCCACGCCATTCTACCAGCGCCACCGGTACCCCGCTAACCCCGTCGTACATTTTGGTCTTTCGAGCCGGATAAGAAGATAAGTAAAGCTTTTTCGTCTTATTAATGGCCGGTCTGCAGCCAGCCACTCGAAAACATAATTCGTTTGACTTTCTGTACGATTTATCCAAAATCCAAGTCCGATTAAATCCGACAACGGCAATTAATAAATTACTTCGCCATTTTTTTCCTTCGATTTCCCTTTTGATACGTGCGGCCATATTGTCAATTTTTTCGACTCCTTTTTTAATTGCATTTGGCCGCTCATCCATACATACATATACCTATATAAAATAGAGAAAAAAATTCCAAACTTAGAAAAAAAAATTGTGCAAATATAAGCCAAGCATACAATGAGAATTTTTTAATTTCCAGTGTTCAGCCAAAGCAGGCTCCCAAACTTTCCAAGATTTTCTCACTGTTTATACGCAGCCGCTAAAGTGCTTCACATATTTTTTCGTTTTTCCAAATACAGTCCACATGCAAATAAATCGAAAACGTCCACCACAACATATACCCCGCCGGCAATAATTATTTAATAAATTTAAAACCATATCTACATACATAAAAATATCTACATACATATCTATATCTACATACATACACATCTACTCGTATCCATTTCTACATACATGCATATCTCATACATTCACATATAATTTTAATTCCACCATCCCGTTTTGACTAATAAAAGTTTTCCGTCGGCCATCCGGTCAAAAATAATAAAACAAAAATTGTGTTTTACTTACCACCATCAAACTTTAGTATTTTTTTCGGTATTTGGTATTTACTCCGTAAAATTTATTTTGTCCAAGAAAAATAATAATAGCACTCCACCGCATGCATAACATCCTCCGTCCACCAATTTTTTCGGTATATTTAAGTATTTTTTTCCTCGGAATATTAAATTAAATTAAAACCATTCTCTAATACTAAATAATCAACAAATAGATTCCTCTGGCCAACAACTTATTGGCATATTTTTGTATTTTTCTTCATTCAGAAGCTTAAGTAAAAGCGAAATAGTACAATTACTCCACCGGGGACTACATATACCAGGTTGGTACTTGCTCCAATTTCGACATTTCGTTCCACTGTTCCAAAAGTGGGCCAGGTTTCCTATTTATTCGACATAAACAAAGGCGAGCAGATTCTGACCCAAAAAAAAGGTCATTTCTTTTAAATGTCCGTTGGAAGTAATAACAACAAGTTGTCTATTCCACCTGCCGTAGTCCCAGGCATATCCGTAGATCCGCCCACACCCGAACTAACCGCCAAGACCTCGTTGCCCCGAAAAAGGGTCACCCGTGCAAACGTCAAAATGGCACTAACACCTTCCCAAATCGCTCTAAGCAAATTTACTGAGGTCTCAGATCGGCTGAGTGAGTTTGAATCCAGAGCAAACACTCCTTCGCAGATCCCTCCCACTCTGTCCATGCTGAACATCCGCCGCGAAGAAGTACGCGCGTTATGGGACCGTGTCAAGGCAGAATACGATGAATGCAGTGCAGCTGATAGTTTGCCAGTTCTCAATGCCAAATACGGCTACTGCTATTCCGTTTACGAGAGATGTGGAGCTCAGATCGCGGATATGATAGCCCAGACTCCCCAAGTTCAAGCTGTTCCTAGCACTATGGTCAGTACAAACAAGTGGCCCTTACGACACCAAGCAATGCTTGTTACGCGCGGAGCCCTAAACCGATTGATGTTATGACCCATACAAATATGGTCGAAATGGCGATGATTTTGCCCTGGTTGTCCAACATCTTTTGACCAGTGAACACGGTCCAAACGTAGTCGTAGTGATAGTCACAATCCGCAAGCTCAAATCCAGCGAATGATTTGAGTGCTGAGGCGGCGATGTCGTGTCTTGCCAACGTGGAGGTAATTTTACTGAGTACGTGGGCACCTACCTTCATTGTGCTATCAGAGATCCTTGACTGCAAGTCCAGTGTGCTGCAGCCTCTAGTTGTCTCAGCCTTGATAAACGAAATTCCGGTCACCAAGATTTGTGACGGTGTGCGTGCCAGTCCGAGTGCCTGTACGCACCGCTTGGAGATGTAAGACAGTTCCAAACCACTGTCCAAAAGCACCCGGCAGGTAGTGTGCGATCCTGTTGCATTTCTAACAAACATTAGAGCTGTTGGCAAAGTACTTTTTCGTAGCCCTTGTGGCTGTGTTGCGGTTGTTGATCCGTTGCACAAGGATTCAGCTGTGGGAGCCACTTGTGCCTGTGCCATATGACTGATGGTGACCGTAGCATCTTCGGAAGCACTTGGGATGTTCCTTTCAACATCTCGTGAGTGTGTCGAAGTGACAGCATCCTGCGAATTAAGAATATCTGCATGTAGCAGAGAGTGGACGATATGGATTCACACTTTCGCGACACATGTCCAGGCTTAAGGCAGTTAAAGCACAGTGAATTTGCCTTAACAAATGTGCGTCTCTGCTCGATTGACAATTCACCAAACTTTGAGTTGATGTTGTGGGCCAACCTTGGAGGCAATGTCTGGCTCACTTTTGCTGAGCTCAAGTTCCTCGCAACGTCGGTCTAAAAACTTTAGTTCATCCACAGACGGAGATTCCAGTTCCCGGCTTCCTTCGATCCATCTGCGACGGGTTTCAACGTCGATCTTGGCCAGGATGAAATGTGTAATCCAGCAGTCCATGCTGCATCCAGGCCGCGTACAATTTCGGTGGCTCCGTCCGTCACCTTGCGCTTAACTGTTACATCTGCTCTGGCGGTAGAAGGTAAGTTAACAAATGTCTCCAGCAGAGTGCTAACAATGTGACGTGGTCTATTGTACCGATCAATTAGGCAAGTCCAAGCAGCCTCGTAAGCTGCATCCAGGCATATCCATTGATCCGCCCACACCCGAACTAACCGCTAAGTCCTCTTCGCCCCGAAAAAGGGTCACCCGTGCAAACGTCAAAATGGCACTAACACCTTCTCAAATTGCTGTAATTAAATTTATTGAGGTCTCAGATCGGCTGAGTGAGTTTGAATCCAGAACAAACACTCCTTCATCGATCTCCTGGATGGTGCGTTGAAGTTCACGCATAGCTGACCCAGATTCATGATTAACGGACTGCACATTGAAAAGTATTTTTAATTGGCTATTTACTAACAACCGCTAGTTTTCGAAACGCTCAGTTAGGTTACCCCAAACTGAGCTGAGCAGTCGGTAGGACGTTGACACTATGACGCTGGAGAAGTGCCGCGAGCGACGGAGCTGGTGTCGAGGATGCTGAGCGCGGTAGAGGGCCAAGCGTTTTGCGAGTTGGCGTATCTTGCCGGCGCGAACGCTGCGGAGAAGCGGGCTGTTGCTTGTAGCCGGACTTTTTCCGGGATGGTTCCGGTGTGATGGTTCCGGTCGCACGTTCTGCACCGATCACCGCTACGACAGCTCCCAGTGGAGTGCTCGTGTGCGAGACAGTTCGCGCAGTATTTGTTTATAAGAACTGCCCGCAGCCGTTTCTCTGCGCTCAGCATTAGGAACCTCTGACACTTCCGAAGAGGATAAATTTCGCGGCAGACTCGGCATCGGTAGGATTGAGTACAATGACGTAGATAATGGCTAATGGACTAAGGTTTATAAAAAACGCGGCTCGTTACGAGGTTGTTTTGGACGGCTCTCTTGGAAGAAGAACCGCGTTGGACACTGGACGTTTGACAATGCCGCTTGTCGTACGAATGTCGACTACGCGGACATTGCCATCGGCTCTCGGAAAAACGGAGTCTATTCTTCCGAGTCGCCACTCATTTAGGGCAAATTGTCATCCTTAATGACGACCATATCGCCGACTTGGATTCGTCCTTTACTTCAGGTTCCACTATGGATAGAAGAGGTCCACCGAGGAGAAAGTGCCCTGGTGTCAACGCTAAGAGATCAGTTGGGTCCTCGGACATTGGAGATAGCTGTCTGGAATTCAGACAAGCTTCGATTCTCGCTAGAAGGTTTGACAGCTTTTCAAAGGTGTACTTCCGTGTAGCGGTGGACTTGTAAATCAAGGTCGAAGCTCTTGACACAAGCTTCCCATAGGCCGCCCAGGTGGGGTGCCCCAGGAGGAATGAATAGCCAGGTGAGCTGCTGATGACTATACGCATCGATCACAGACTCCTTAACGGGAAAGCACGGTGGAAGCGCCGACGAAGGTCTTTCCATTGTCGAGCTGGACTTGGCGAGGACACCCTCTTCTAGATACGAAACGAGCGAAAGCAGCAAGAATCTTTTCAGTCGTTAAGTCGGATGTAGGCTCTTTGTAGAATTGAAAACCAACACATACCCTTTTGTAATGAGACAAGCTCTTCCGGTATAATTTTTTATATCAAACGGGCCGGCGTAATCCATCACTGTGTACGTAAACGGACAAGAAAAGGACACTCGCTCTTTCAGAAAACTTCCCATCATCTGGACTTGCAATCTCTTTTTGTGGATAACGCAGACCTTGCAGGGATTAACAACTGCCTTCACCAAGTTCTTTATTCTCGGAACCCAGTATCTGGACCGGGTTAGACAAACAAACAAAACGAACAAACAAAATGAGATGCGTGAATTTTACCAGAAGCCGCGAGAGTGCACATTCGTACGGCCGTTACGCAGCCGCATGCCCTGATTAGCCTTTTCTTATCTAGAAAGGGGTTCAGGGAGAGAATCGAACTTGCCGCGGGCAGAGGACGCTTCTGACTCAAGCAGCGGTATTCTTGACAAAAATATATGCGTAAATACCTGAGTGCAAATTGTCGAGCCGTTCCGCGGCGGCAACGTCCTGGGTCCATGCCTACAAAGCGGGTTATCCACCAGCTCTTGAAGGGGAACTCCTCGACTAGACAAATCAGCTGGATTATGTTCGTATTGAACGTGTGACCAATTGGCTGCCTCTGTGGAACCGGTCTTCGATCTTCGTCACTTTGTTGGCAACGAACGTTGTCCAATGGCGTTGAGGTCAGCCGGCATATTAAGAAGAATGGCTTCGGCCATCTTGGACAAAAGGAGAGCCCCACATAACTTTAGCCTGGGAAGGGACACCGTTTTGACTGGCGCCACACGTGTCTTGACCGTGAGGAAGTGCACCATAGTCTTGTGGCCCACCCCTACGCGCACATTGATCGCAGCTCCGTATGCGTTTTGCGAGGCATCACAGAATCCGTGATGCTCTACGCGGAACTCTGGACGGAAGGAAACCCATCTGGGTATTCTGACCTGGTCTAGGACCGAACAGCTTTGGATACGACAACGGTACCTCTGGATCCGGACTGGCGCCTAGGACTGCTACACTACGGGCTGAGCAGCTGCGAGACGTGGCACAGAATAATATACAGCGAGCCAGCCAAGAACGTGGCCGCCATAGGCGCCAGGAATGGAAACCCATGCTAGGGTTCTTTGTCCTTGCTTGCACCCGCACCACAGCAAAAGATTTCAGGCCAATAAGCCTGACATCATTCCTGCCAAAGAGCTTTGAAGGAATGATAAGCCTGCACATAAGAACCATTAACGACCCAACACAAATATCAGAGGCACAACACGATTATACCAAAGGTAAGTAAACCGAATCGGCGCTACATTTGGTGGTAAGCAGCATTCAGCATCATGGAATACATATTGATCGCCTTCCTTGACATAGTGGAAGCCTTTAACAACGTGTTTCCCATAGCTAAATCAAAATCTCTCACAGAACTGGGGGTTGAGCCGCCAATGGTGTGGTTGATCGATAAATTGATGATAGGCAGAATGGTCACAGCCACGCTAGGGACCTCGACCCAGACTAGACTAGTGAACAGAGGCACCCCGCAAAGAGGTGTACTATCACCCCTCTTGTGGAATATCGCAGTAAATAAACTTCTGGAGGGAGGAGGAGCCAATCCTACTATATGGAGAGGCTCTGTGGTGAACCGCTCGTTGCCACTTTGTGTTGGCTAATATCTAGTATACCGGCTTGCTGCTCAAGTCTTTGGAAGAACTGCCCTAGGTCGAGATTTCCATTGGTGTACATTAGTGCGGTCCACATTTGTATGAAAATTTGTATTTTAGGGTCCTACTTTCATCCGTCTATGAGGTGCGCATAGAGGAATTTAAGGTATACCAAACGATTTTTTTTTGATAAAAAGTACGTTATAGGGTCTGCGAATTGGGTTCAAAATTTATAACTCATACGGCCTGCTGATGTTGATCAAATATGTTATTTTCATATGGGTGTACTTGACTTGGATGGAAAGTCTTTTGTGCCTATTCTGACTCTAGTTGTCTATTTTTTATTCTTGTTGACCGATATATAAGAGTTGACAAAGTTGGGGAGTGGAAATCGATCTTTTTAAAAAAGTTATGGCTGGCATATGTATGAGTAATTTTTATAGAAACTTTGAAGAAGTTTCTCAAGATTTAAAACTCAACTCAAGAAAATTTTAACTTATATACACATTTTTTCAAACTTTAATCAACCACGTGAGGGGGTAAGAAAAAGATTTCATTTTTTGGACCGCCCTCTGGTGTACATATTGCTAGAGTCAATTCTTGCTATAATATTTTTTCCATGTTTTAATAAGCATATCGTCTCTGTTACTCGCAATGTCACTACTTTTCGTACTTCATCATTTACAATGGCATCGTATACGTTGGGATGAGAAGCTTTCTCTATAGATTGTGTTCGGAGCAGATCGCCAGCGCCTAGTCATGCGCGCATAGGTGTACGACGGCACCTGCAGCGTTCTCTGCTTATCTTTCGCCTTCTTTTTTATACCACTAAAGCTGTCGCTTATCTATTCAGCAACTACCAAGCTTTTTACACGTTCACAGTCCGTCTGCCGCTCCGAATAAACGCTATACATTTTCATATAACCTATTCGTGCGTTAATTATTATAAATATAAGGGTGGCATATTTGTTGTCTTCCCCACAAAAAATTTTAATATAACCTATTCGTGCGTTATTAATTATAAATATAAGGGTAGCATATTTGTTGTCTTCCCCACAAACAGATTGCGTGGGCAATTTTATTGATTTGTTTTCCGCCCGCATCTTCTGTCAATTTTGATATCTAGTATTGACTTTCGTTACATTTCCTGGAATCCAATCCTGTATTATATTATCTAGCAGCACTTCAAAATTCAACGGATGCATAAACGGAAATTCCAACGATGTCGAGTCTGCGACCGACGGCATCACCTACCGGTACACAAAGGACCGTCTAGCATTCCAGTGTCCGGCGCTGTAACCGTTGCAGGCAACGACAACCCGAGAAGATAGTTCTGCCCGCGACCGCCAAGGTTTTATTACAAGGGCCAAATGGTCAACAAGAAACATGTCGCGCTGTAATAGATTCTGGATCACAGGTGAATCTTATCTGCTATCTCTTAAGGAGAGGAAAAATAACAACTGCAATTAAAGCAATACTAATGCTCTCGTCATGTATTTCAGGTTTTGAAACAATAGAGGTATTTATTATCACTGTGGACGGCAGTCCACGTAGTGACAGCGCACCAGGAGGGTGTGCGAAGGCGACCACTATATACACACGGAATTAAAATCTACTGTAATCGCTTGATTGTTTATATTGATAAGTCAATCAAAAGGTATTGCAAAAACTAAAATGATAACATACCAAGACTTAAAAAAAACAATTACTTTGGGAGAAAGACCGGAAATTTAGAAAGTTTGATCTTTTGGGGCCGTTGGGAATAAATGCAATGCTTCATGACACCGTACTCCGTTAAAAAGCAAAACAAGATTTTAGAGGACTTCTCAAAATGAAAGTTTTATTTTGTTTGTCAGTTTGTCCCTATAAGCTATTTTAGAAACATTCGCTTTACCACTTTTGAAAAAAATTCCATGGTTTAGCGGGAAAGCAGTTATAAAATTCTACATTTTGTATACCCGTAGCTTGTGAACTACTAAAGCTAATAATAATAATAATAACATGAGATCGAGATTTTGTCTATGGTCTGAAAACGATTTCAGACTTTTATCACGTTATAAAAAATGAATACTTTTGACAGAAGCAAAGATATTGCGACGCGGTGCGTCGGTTGCCTGCTGCCGTTGGCCTTTTTGTGGTGGTGACTATTGGTCATTTCCTCGTTGTTGCTGGTTGCCGCTTTTATAACATCTGCACGTGACTTCTTTGGAGCTGCTGACTTGGTCCTAGAGAACTTGTTTTTCTGTGCGTCTCTTAGGGAGACCCATTTTATGAAGATAGTTTATTAGATTAGTTATATAAATAAAAACGTTTTTATAGTTTTATTATCTGCTGATATCAAATTTAAAATAACCCATGGAAACCTATATGTTCGTACCCAAAGGTGCTAAACATGACCCCACCCAACAAATCATGCAGTAGCCAAGTTGGGAACAGTACCAGGCGCTCAGTAGCACCCACTGCATATGGGAATTGCTGATCAGCAATATATCGCACTAACTCACCGTCTCACCGACTAAACGGCACAATGACCCGCCAATGCAGTCTGGACATGTTGCAGTGTCAGTACCAGGCGCTCAGTAGCACCCACTGCATATGAGAAGTGCTGATCAGCATATTATATGTCTCACTAACTCACCTTCTCACCGACTCAACGGCACACTGACGCGCCAATGCAGTCAGCACATGTTGCAGTGTCAGCCAAGCCAACTACACAAACTGCTACCATAATCAAAACTTCCTGACCTACCTACCTCTTTTAGAATATAGCTTATTTCACTAAACATTACATTAATCATCCCTGTTCCAAGTAGTATATAAACATGTTCCAAATGAAGAATAAATCAGTTATCAACACACCTCATAACTCCGCGGTTCTACTTCCTACGTCTGGGAATAGGGCTCGTAATACACTATCTCAACTATCCGCTAACCACGGTAGCTCAACCTCAGCGCAGCTCCAGCATCGCCTGTGGTCCGGCATCGCAGTAACGATCGTTACCATTGCCGCGACGCGATCGTCCCGCCATCAAAGCGTCATTACCCCCTTGTTCCGCGGTGTGACCAAGAAGTTTCTACTTCGGTTGGCACAAACAGATATAATTTTTTTAATTTTTTATTTCCGACATAGTGGGTTGATCCGGCTGGTTCCAACTTATATACTACCTGCAAAAGAAATACGACTTTTGGGAAAGTTTCAGCCCCATAACTTTAAAACTGAGAGACTAGTTTGCGTAGAAACGGACGGACAAACGGACATAAGGACATGGCTACATCGACTCGTCTAGTCATGCTCATCAAGAATATATATACTTTATGGGGTCGGAAACGTCTCCTTAACTGCGTTGCAAACCTCTGACTGAAATCATATTACCCTCTGCAAGGGTATAAAAAAGAAGCCATGGTGTCTACATACCACGACAAGCCATTACAAAGAGGTCATACAGCCAGTTATTGAACTCCGGCAAAACATTTAACTTATGTTAACACTTAATAGCTACAAGAAAAACCCAACCGATAGTATTTTTAGTATCTGCTCGATAAGCAAGCAACATTCGCATCACTGACCACTTCTAATTCACACACGGTCACAGTTGAAATCACCCCTGAAGTTTGGCACGGCTCCAAACCATAGGAGTGAGCGAGAGAAATAGATGATCCACGTGGAGTTTAAAGCTGACTAAACGCAAGAGCTGAAAAACAGCGAGGAGTCAGACCTTGAGCAGCGGACAATTGGCCCTGAACAAGTCAAGAGGACAGAGTGCGTTCGGTGACCGTTTGGCGCCCCAAGTATACAGCAGCAGAGACGTGCAGCAACCAGGACAAACAAGGCACAGCTAAACAGGACTCCCGGCCCAGAACCAGCCGCGGAGAGTAATGTCTGCAGGAGATGAGAGAAGCGTGGGCATTTGTGGAGAGGAGATGCGAGTGAGTGCGTGGCCAGCAAGTGGCCCAAATAAACTGGGTAAAATAGCGCCGAAAAGCGGTGACTAAATTCACCTTTATCTTGACTCAGTGCCAGGTTACGTATAGTTTAGATCGCCCCGATGTATCCGCCGGAGACCAAGAAAAAAGAAGCAGAGAAAGACTTGCAAATGCCCAACAACGCATTTCAAACAATTTGTGGCATTGATTAAGTATTGAAGTAATTTTATTTTAATGTTTTATAGCCCCTTACTCGTAGAGAAAAAGGGTATACTAGATTCGTCGGAAAGTATGTAAAAGGCAGAAGGAAGCGTTTTCGACCCCATAAAGTATATATATTCTTGATCAGGATCACTAGACGAGTCGATCTAGCCATGTCCGTCCGTCCGTCTGTCCGGATGAACGCTGAGATCTCGGAAACTATAAAAGCTGCATTTGGCATGCAGATTACCCAGCTTCTTACTAAAAAGCCTACCCAACCGCCGAAAACTGTGGCTCATACAGTTTTGATGCTAGAATAAAAATTTTAACTGAAATGAATTTTTCTGACCAAAAAAAAAGTTTGCCACGCTTCTTTAAAGCCCACAAACCCCCCACAAACTTCAAAAATCGTAGATATGAACGCGGATATCTCGGAAACTATCAAAGACAGAGAAATGGGATCTCAGGTTTAAATTCCGTAGCCTTGTAGGCAGCGCAAGTTTTTTACGCGAATAAGCCGCCCAAGCCTGAAGCGCCCACAATTTTATGCTACATAAAAAATTTTAGCTGAAATGTATTAGTTTCCTCAGTACCTATTGATTGATTAAAAAAAAAGATTGCCACGCCCACAAACCGACCAAATCTGTGGCGCCCACAATTTTCATGCTAGATAGAAAATTTTAACTAAAATGTATTGGTCTCGTCAATACCTATCGACTGATTAATTTGCCACGCCCACTCTAACGCGCATAACGCTCAAGTCTGTCTACCGCCCACATAACCATATATTGAAACCACGGGTGGGTGGTGCATTTCAATCTCGCTTTTCTGCGTATCTCCATTTCCCTTTGGTCTCATTAGCTGATTAACGGGCATCTGATAGTCGAGGTACTCGAAGGAAGCGTTTCCGACCCCATAAAGTATATATATTCTTGATCAGGAACACTAGCCGAGTCGATCTAGCCATGTCCGTCGGTCCGTCGCGACGCGGTCGTACTGCCAGCAGAGCGTCCCCGTGTCCCGCGGTGTGACTCAGAAGTGTCTACTTTGGTTAGGCACCCCGACGTGATCCTTTACCAACAAAGGATCACACTACAGCAACCCCCTTCCCACCAAAAGCTGAATCCAGCTTTATCCGGGATTGTTTATCACAGGATTGTTTCCAAGACACACAATATGTCTACTTCATTCATAGAGGAAACAAGTCTCACAAGAATCGATTTACACAATCCGCTACCAGACCACCAAAACGAGCTACAAGTACAGATCCAACAGCTCATAAAGAATTATGGTCGGTCGAACGACGCCACCGAGACGGCTTTTACTCCTGTAAACTAAATCAGCTGAACGATCTCTGGCAGCAGTTTTGCGACCTAGATGAAGAAGTGTTACTCTTCACGACTAGAAGCACTTAAGGAGCTGGTCGAAAAATATCAGAAAATCTTTCTGGAGTCTGCCAGCAGCAACGGCTTCATTCCCTGCTACACCAAGGACCGACTTGCAATCCAGTGGCCGGCGCAGCAACCATTGCAGGCTACGACAACCCTAGAGGATAAACTCTGCTCGCGACCGCCAAGGAATCATTACAAGGGCCAACCGGTCAACTACAAACGTGTCGCACTGTAATAGATGGTGGATCACAGGGGAATCTTATTTCAAAGAGGATGGCAGATCTGCTGTCTCTTATGGAAATGTCGTCACCGATTAAAGTATCTGGAATCGGAGGAAAAACAACAACAGAAATCGTATCAACCCTAAGGCTCTCATCATGTGCATCAGGGTTTGAAACACTTATAGAAGTACTTATTATTCCAACAGTCATTACAGACCAACCGTCAGTACCGATTGATACCGATCTTAATATTCCCGAGGGACTGCAGTGAGCAGATCCTGACTTTCGGCAACCTGGACCCGTTGACCTAACCTTAGGGGTTGAAATGTATTCTCTAATCACAGGTTATCTCAATAAAGAAACCTCATCTGATACGGAAATCAACCCTATTCTGGTAGAAGGCAGAGGTGATTTTGCAGGACCGAACGCTGCTTATGAGCCAACAAAAGATAAAAATCCGATGAATATAGAACCGAAATCTCATCAATTTAAAACCTACAAGAAGGCTGACTTTGGTTCAACATTTCTAAACTTAACCAAGGAATATCTTAGTTTGGTTGCAGAATGTCCACATACCATAGACGTGCCAAATGAGCAAGTTCTACGAGGGTACAATTTCAGTCTCCGCGGTAATGTCAGTTATATCGCAAAGGGGAGTGTTAAGCAGCATCAAGAAGATGTGAAGGACCTGAATCACAAACATGAACCTCAGTTGAAGGAACGATCCACCTTGGACAATGATTTGTTAGGTGCTTCCTATACAATTCGGTCAAGGGCTGACCGACATCACGACTTAATTGAGGGTACCCCTCAATGGGGGGGGGGGGAGAATGTTCGTACCCAAAGGTACTCAACATGACCACACCCAACAAATCAAGCAGTAGCCAAATTGGGAACAGTACCAGGCGCTCAGTAGCACCCACTGCATATGAGAATTGCTGATCAGCATATTATATGTCTCACTAACTCACCGTCTCACCGACTCAACGGCACACTGACCGGCCAATGCAGTCAGCACATTTTGCAGTGTCAGCCAACTACGCAAAGCCAACTACGAAAACTGCTACCATAATCATAATTCCCTGACCAACTTTAGAATATAGCTTACTTCACTAACCATTGCACTAAACTTCCGTGTTCCAAGTAGTATATAAACATGTTCCAAATGAAGAATAAAACAGTTATCAACACACCTCTTAACTCCGCGATTCTACTTCCTACATCTGGGAATAGGGCTCGTAATACACTATCTCAACTAGCAGCTAACCACGTTAGCTCTACCTCAGAGCAGCTCCGCATCGCCTGTGGTCCGGCATCGCAGTAACCATCGTTACCATTGCCGCGACGTGGCAGAAGTGTCTACTTCGGTTAGGCACAAGCACTTTATGTACGCCGGGGGATAGCGGGGTACCGTCGGCGCTGTTAGAATGGCATGGGAGGCGGCGGCGGGAACTGCTGTGCTCGTCTTCGGTGGTTTGCTGCTGCTGCGGCTGGCGTACGCTGGATGCGGCGATCAGCGTCGAGCTGTATGGGAGAAACACACGATACGCGAAGTGCCCCTTGACCGAAAAGTAATTACGCAAAATGATAACTTGACAAAATAGGCGGGGGAGCGAACGCGGTTTATTCAAGATGAATGCCAAAATCTAACTGCTTAAGTCTAAGCTGAGTTCCGCGCTCCATAACGCGTTTGTTTGCGGATTTTTCATAAGGTTGCCGTTTTTATGTCATTGATCTCGGCTGAGGAACTTGTGAGACGGTTCCAAAGTCGCCTAGCTGGGCCAACCGAGAGGGTCGCAGGTTGCGGATAGCGGACGTGGTGGGAAAAGCCAAACACGAAATCGTGGACGAAAAACTAGCCCAGTCTCAAACGGTGTGGTCAGGGACATGGCGACCCCCTGTTCTAACTATTGCCTTAGACACTTTTCCCCTTCTCCGCAAATCGTGGGACCAATTATGGATCAAACAAATTCAAATAATACAAAATAAAACCCAGAGACGGGAACTCTATACGAATATAATAAATACGAAGAAAGGCGGACGGCCGCCCAGACTCTGCGCTCTCATACTAGGAGCAACGTTGCAACAACTTCGCCTGAATGGCTAAAAAAGGTAGAAAGGGCAAGGAAGGTGCTTCCTGACTACGGGCAGGATAAGCCGAGATCTCTGCGTTCATCCGGACGGACATGGACATGCCTAGATCGACTCGGATAGTGATCCTGATCAAGAATCTATATATTTTAGGGGTCGAAAACGCTTCCTTCTGCCTGTTACATACTTTTCGACGATCTAGTATACCCTTTTACTCTACGAGTAACAGGTATAACAAAAGAGAACGCTATAGTCGAGTACCTCGACTGTCATATACCCGTTACTCAGCGAGGGACTCAGTCAGGGCCCAAAGAGAAATAGAGATATGCAAGCAGCAAAACGAAATGTATTGATGAGAACAATACACTTCAGTTAAAATGTTTATTCTAGCATCAAAACTGTAGGAGCCACAGTTTTGGGCGGTTTGTGGGCGTTAGAGTGGGCGTGGCACTCTGCTGCAACAAACTTGCGCTGCGTAAGAAGCTCAGGAATCTGCACGCCAAATCTCAATAGCCTAGCTCTTATAGTTTCCGAGATCTCAGCGTTCATCCGGACAGACGGACAGACGGACATGGCTAGATGGACCCGGCTAGTGATCCTGATCAAGAATATATATTGACTTTATGGGGTCGGAAACGCTTCCTTCTGCCTGTTACATACTTTCCGACAAATCTAGTATACCTTATTACTCTACGAGTAACGGGTATAAAAATGCATGTAAAATATTTTCATCTTGAACATACTTATTTGTCCACAAGTTGTGACTAAAGATACGATGATAACTTAACTGCCCATCTGTATCTATCTGCCCATGTACAAACTCTCGGAGATATCTTATACTAATTTTTTTGAAACTGATATTTCACAAACACCAGACGTTAGTATCGAAAAGCACTTATGCAGACATTTATTTATACGTATATATTAACTGATTAATGCCTATAGGTCTGCTCCAAAAACACTGTCAAGCAGTGTAGTCATAACAAAATCTCATTTAAATTTTTCAAAAATGTTTTAAAATGTGGGTGCTAGACGGGATTTAGCATTTTGGCCGTTTATGGGCGTTAGATCGGGCGTAAAACAAACAAGCGCTGCAAAGGAGCTCATGGGGTCGGGTTACATAATAATAAGTCTCTGTTTTTGTAGAATTGGGAAACAATAAACTCAAATATAAATACAAATTCTTTTTTCTTTTTATTTTTGTAGGAGCTTCAAGATTTTGTGGATGAGGCCAATGTTGTGCTCAAGATTGAATTGCAAAAGGATGATTTTGAGGGTCTTGTAAAGATTTTATCTGTTCTTAATCAGATCAACGAAAAGCAGTACATTTATGACTCTATGTTTGATCCACTGAAGGAAATAATTGACTTACTTAGGCTTTACAACTACGAATTTAAAGACACCGAGCTGGCACAGATCAACGAGCTACCAGATGCCTGGATGAAAGTCAAGCGTCTTGCAGCCACTACAAAACAACTAATTGCCCCAATCCAGAGCTATCAAGTAGATTTGATTGAAAAACGTATTCTTCTTTGTGATAATATGGCCAATACTTACCGAAAAAAATTTGTGTCAAAGAAATTTTTTTTTGTACCGTGTGTAAACTGCTACGATCTAATTGACGAGTCAGACATGGAAATCGTTGCTCTTGAAGAACGTCAAAAAAGTTTGGCAGAATCGGCTGTACTCTTTGAATTGCAAGGACCAGATGCAGTGAAAATCGAGTTGTGTCGATTTGACCTTAAGCTCGTAAAGATAATGTGGGACTTTGCAATAACTATACAGTCTACTATAAATGACTGGAAAAAGACACCCTGGAAAAAAATTGACATTGAAAACATGGACCAAGAGTGTAAAAAATTTGGTCGCGAGCTGAGAGGACTTGATAAGGCCATGCGAACTTGGGAACCATTTATTTTTATGGAGGCGTCTCTCAAAAACCTGATGACATCACTTCGTGCCGTAACTGAGCTCCAAAATCCGGCAATTCGGGACCGTCACTGGATTGAGCTAATGCAAACTACCAAGGTTAAGTTTAGCATGGACGACTCTACAACTCTCAAAGACTTAATTGATTTAAATTTACATGAGTATGAAGAAGAAGTTAAAAATATTGTGGATAAATCAGTGAAAGAAATGGCAATGGAAAAACAGCTCCGAGATATAGCTGCCGCTTGGGCCTCGATGGAGTTTGGTACAGAAATACATGACCGAACTAGTATTAAACTTTTAAAGGCATCTGAAGAGTTGATCGAAACTTTGGAGGATCATCAAGGCCAATTGCAGAATATGGCATCATCAAAATATATTGCCTTTTTTGAGCACGAAGTCCGACTTTGGCAAAACAGGCTGTCCAATGCCGACCAAATTATTGGCTCATGGTTTGAAGTGCAACGTAAGTGGCAATACCTCGAAAGCATTTTTATTGGTTCAGAGGACATCCGATCTCAGCTCCCAGAAGATTCAAAGCGTTTTGACTACATTGATAAGGAGTTTAAAGCACTTCTTGCACAAATGAACGCTGACCGCAATGTTGTTAGGTCAACTAACCGCTCTGGCAGTAAACTGTATGACCACTTAGAAATGCTGCTTAAAATGCTTCTCCTCTGCGAAAAAGCATTAAATGACTATTTAGAAACAAAGCGCTTAGCATATCCCCGATTTTATTTTGTATCGTCCGCGGATCTTCTTGATATATTGTCAAACGGGAACAACCCGGCTCTTGTTGCTCGACATCTCACCAAGCTTTACGACTCGTTGGGCAAACTAAACCTTATTTCCGGCTCTAAGAATGCTGCTGGTATGGTGGCAAAAGAGTTGGAGGAGTATGTTCCCTTCCTAGAAAACTGCGATTGCAGCGGTAAAGTTGAGGTTTGGCTCAACCGAATAACGGAGAAAATGCGAGATACCTTGCGGGACCAACTTAAGCGATCTCTAACATTTTACGATCACAAGCCCCGGCATGTCTGGATATTCGAGTGGCCTGCACAGCCCGCTCTCGTCGGCACACAGATCATGTGGACTACGGAGACAAACGACGCCTTTGCAAAGGTTCAGCAGCGCTATGAAAATGCATTAAAGGACTATAACAAGAAACAGGTAACTCAGTTAAACAATCTGATTATATTACTTTTGGGAGACCTAACGGCCGCAGAGCGACAAAAAATCATGACTATATGCACAATTGACGTTCATAGTCGGGATGTCGTGGCCACTATTATAGCCAAAAAGGTTGAAGTACAAACTGCCTTCCAGTGGCAAAGCCAATTGAGACACAGATGGGACCCGAAGTTGGACGATTGCTTCGCTAACATATGTGATGCCCAGTTTCGCTACGACTATGAATACCTCGGAAATACACCGCGTCTTGTAATCACGCCACTGACAGATCGCTGCTATATAACTTTAACGCAGTCATTGCACCTGGTTATGGGCGGTGCTCCAGCAGGACCAGCTGGAACAGGTAAAACGGAAACCACGAAGGACCTTGGGCGAGCATTGGGGATGATGGTTTATGTATTTAACTGTTCAGAACAAATGGATTACAAGTCCATAGGAGATATCCATAAAGGGTTGGCCCAAACAGGTGCTTGGGGATGCTTTGACGAGTTTAATCGTATCTCAGTGGAGGTGTTATCGGTAGTGGCCGTACAAGTTAAGTGTATTCAGGATGCCATTAAAAGCAAAAAACAAGCCTTTAGTTTTTTGGGGGAGCATATCGCATTGCGTACAACGGTTGGAGTGTTTATAACAATGAATCCAGGATATGCAGGGCGAGCAGAGCTGCCTGAAAACCTTAAGGCACTATATCGTCCTTGTGCCATGGTCGTTCCTGATTTTGCTTTGATAAGCGAAATTATGTTAGTGGCTGAAGGATTTCAAGAGGCCCGTTTACTTGCGAGAAAATTTATTACACTATACACTCTATGTAAGGAACTTCTGTCTAAGCAAGATCATTATGACTGGGGACTTCGTGCTATTAAGTCGGTTCTTGTGGTGGCTGGTGCTCTAAGGGTAAGCTAGACTACACATATATTTATATAAAACACAAGAGAGAAAATGCTATATTCGACGGCCTCGACTATCATATACCCGTTACCTAGATAAAGGGGGTGCGAGGGCCAAATGGGGGAAACGTGATCTTTAATGGATTGTAAGCAATACAGCCATCATATCCCCCAAATGCGATAAAAATGTATGTTGTCAAAATTAGGTTATTTTTCTTCTTTTCTTTTTCTGTGATGCACATCCTTCCACCCGTCGTTTGCGTGATTCAATTCGTCTAAAAAGACCAGCACTATGGGGAACAAAAATTCTTCGTTTTTGCATCAGGACTACGCACCGGCTCACATTTCTTCGTGACCTTTTCGACAAAAAAGTGTGAAGCATATCGTACCACCCACCGTATTCGCTGATTTGGGTCCGTATGACTTCTGGATAGCCCCAAACACCAGATACCACTCCGGAAAACGCGTTTCGAGTCGATTGAAGAGACTAAAAGGCAGAGCACTATAGAAGATTTCCTCGACTACATACCCGTTACTCAGCAAAAGGGAGCAAAAGGGAGATGGCGATGTAACAGCAGCAAAGCGAAATTGTAATGTGCCAGCTACCCGCGATTTTTTTGTTGTTGGAAAGTATAAAGGTATTAAAGTGATAAAGCCGATTATTAAACCTACAGCGCCAACTAGCGTATAGCGCCTCTAGCGGCTTGGTAGCGTATTAGTAAAAACAGCTTATTTGCTGCATGTAGTGTGCATATCAATTTTTTCTTATTTCTTTCGATAGGTACAAATTTTAAAATATTTTTTCCAGCATGAAAACTGGGGGCTGCGTTGTTTCCCTGTTTGTGGGCGAAAGAGTGGACGTAGCATGTTATTATCTATCTTTGACACTTAACAAATGTTTAGGGACTGCCCTACAAAAGGATAAAGCTTTTTTTGATTTGAACAATTGCGCCAAGTTGGTACTTACAATAAGTTTTTATACCAGTTTCTCGTAAAGTAAAAGGGGTTTTAGGTTCTTCGAAAAGTATGTAACAGGTAGAAGGATGCGTTTCCAACCCCATAAAGTATATATATTCTTGATCAGGATCACTAGCTGAGTCGAACGCTGAGATCTCGGAAATTTTAGGAGCTAGAGTGTTGGGACTTGGCTTCTATATTCTAGGGTAGCGCAAGTTTGTTTCACAGAAATCCACCGCTGCAATGGAAAAAGGGGTTTCAGCGGGAAGTCGGTAGGGAGGCATATTCGCCTCAAGAGAGTGAAATAATATTTATGAATTAGCTTGAATGAAACGATGATTTCTGGACAATCTTAGTCACCTATCCAGACCACATAAGCACTAACACCATTGAGTTCCATCAAACGAATAAATTAAGCATGGGCAAAGTCCTCCTTCTCTAAGCACTCGCAGATTGGACGAAATGAAAAAGGCATTGTCAAAATATTATTCAGAGATGGAGAACGACAAACATCTCGAGATCTGGGGTGCCGGTCCGATCATCACGTTAACAAACGCCGAAGGGGTGAGACTGAGCCTCGCCAACCTGCAAAAGGAGGCCCTTTAGAGAGAGTAAGGCCAGGACAGAAAAACCGCAGCTCTGACCTCGAGACCCAGCAAGACAGATTATAAAAACAATCCTGCAAGTAGAGTGGTCCGCAGTCTGGACTTAAAAATGAAGTGTTTCTTTTCTAACAATAAGAAATGTAGAAACCAAGCGGAGTTCAGAGAAAGCTTAATGCGAGGATTTGGGAACAAGGAATAAGCAGATCGCCTTGAACGAGGCGCGTGATGCCCTTTGGACCTCCTGGGAGGCATATTCGCCTCAAGAGAGTGAAATAATATTTATGAATTAGCTTGAATGAAACGATGATTTCTGGACAATCTTAGTCACCTATCCAGACCACATTATCACTAACACCATTGAGTTCCATCATACGAATAAATTGAGCATGGGCCAAGTCCTCCTTCTCTAAGCACTCGCAGATTGGACGAAATGAAAAATGCATTGTCAAAATATTATTCAGAGAACGACAAACAACTCGAGATCTGGGGTGCCGGTCCGATCATCACGTTAACAAACGCCGAAGGGGTGAGAATGAGCCTAACTTGTTCACTTTGATATCTTCACTGATCTTGACGGATTGACTCCTCGTGATCGACTGATCCACCTACCAACGGCCTGCGGCTTTATATAGGGCTCCGGGTTCCGTTATTTCCCTTATGCGCACGGCCGGCTGAATCTCTACTCCAGGTCCAAAGTCCGAGGTTCCTGTTTGACCCACATGTCCTTCACGCACAGCTTCAAACTGGAGTTGTGCCTATTGCTGCCGTCCCGTTGGGATTCATGATGCATGTGGCACGCCTGTGTGCCGCTCCGCTCCAATTGGTGGATCTTCCTGCCGTTTTAGCGGGAGTCGGTCACTTTCCCCGGGATCGGGCTACACCCAGGGCACCCTTTCCAGCGGCTCATCCTGTTCCGGTGCTGCCGTCGTGCCGTCTGCTGCTGCTGATCCTGGTGTTGTCGGACCGGTGCTCGGTGTTAGGAGGGTCCATGGCTCCAGCCTGCCTTGGGTTCTTGGGTCCTGCGGGCTCACCCGTGTCTCGTTGTCTTTCATTGCTGCTCTTCCTTCTCGGCAGTCCGCAATTGGGCTTGCCACTCCAGACTCCTCCATCTCCTTCAACCGCCGCTCCTCGCTCCGCCTTCGCGCCTCTCACTTTCGTCGAAATTCCCACGCAGCCGCTACCACAGCCTCGGCATGGCTACTGGGAGCCAGCTGGTCCTGGGGCGGCTCTTCGCTGGCTCACTCTACCTCCGCCGCGCCAGTCGTGATGCGGCCGTCGGCCCGGTTGACCGCTTTGCGAAGCCACCATCGCCGCTGCTCCACCCGCGGGTCTTCTACCAACCCGACGTCGCTGTCGGAGCTGATGACCGGCTCGGGGACGCCCCGCCCGGAGATCCGCCGCGAGGTTCGGGTAGGCCGGGATGTGGATTATCCTTGCCCTGAGCTGGATCCTCCGAACGGCTGGTGGACAGCCAACATCTTGCGCGCTTCGCTCCTCGTCACATGTGTGCTTATGTTGCTTGTCGATTTTGATTGTTCATCTGAAGCCTGGGCTCCCTTTAACGACACCTCGGTTCCGAGATTTCCTCTTTCGATACCTCTATTTCCTTCGGCCTCTGCTTCCTATCTGGACATCACGGTACATTCCTCCGAGTCTTTAGACGCTTTGGTTTGTTCCCCTTCGAGGTTTGATCGTTCTTATGTTATGCCTGTCGTGTTTCCTTGAATCCTTGTAGTTACCTTTTGTAGTTTCCTTGGAGTTATCTTGTAGTATCCTTGGAGTTATCTTGTAGTATCCTTGGAGTTATCCTATAGTATCCTTGAAGAATCCTTTGAGTTATCCGGCAGTGTCCTTAGATAATCCCTGGTCTTGTAGCGTCCTTGGAGAGTCCTTGGTGTTATCTTGTAGTATCCTTGGAGTTATCTTGTAGAGTCCTTGGATAATCCCTGCAGTCATCTTGTAGTGTCCTTTGAGCGTCCTTGGAGTGTCCTTGGAGATTCCTTGGAGAGTCCTTGGAATGTGCTTGGAGAATCCTTGGAGGGTCCTTGGAGCATCCTTGGAGTTTCCGTGGAGTGTCCTTGGAGCGTTCTTGGAGTTTCCCTGGTGTCTTTGGAACCTCCTTGGAGTTTCCCTGGTGTGTCTTGGAACGTCCTTTGAGTGTCCTTGGAGGATCCTTGGAGTTTCAATGTTTTGCGTCTGCTTGGTCTGCATGTTGCAGTTCCTTGCTTGTGTTTTGTGTTTGTTGTTGCAGGAGCTCTGGCCGGATTTATGGAACTGTGAACTGTTGCTTGGTACCCATCTCGGCTGGCAAACTGTACTCCGTTGTCCGTTACTTTCGGGACCCCATACCTTGCGATTATGCAAGCTATTATCCTTCGGCATCCTACGTGGCCAGCTGACGGTTA
This sequence comes from Drosophila suzukii, assembly GCF_043229965.1. Lineage (NCBI taxonomy): Eukaryota > Metazoa > Arthropoda > Insecta > Diptera > Drosophilidae > Drosophila > Drosophila suzukii. Next base: position 8,544,646 of record NC_092085.1, read on the forward strand.
GTTGTGGTTTTCCTTTAGCACCGTTTTCAGTAGTGCTTTCGGGACGCACATCTTCCACGTTGCGACATCCTCGCTGCCCTGGAAGATGCTTCCGCCGCCGATTTCTCCTTGATACCTCGAAACGTCTCTGGTAGTGGCTGCGTGGACAAAGCATCTGCCCCTACGTTGGGCTGTCCTTTCCTGTACGCTATCTCGAAGGGTTACTGCTGCAACGCCAGGGCCCATCTGGCAGTCCTTCCTGAAGGGGTTTCTGTCCTGTTGAGCCACTTCAGCGTCGTTGGTCGGTTACTACTTTAAAGTGGTACCCTTCCAGATATAGCCTGAGCTTTCGGGTCGCCCAGACGACCGCCAAGCACACCTTCTCCGTTGTTGATTAGTTTTTTTCCGCGCCGTTTAGTGTTCGCCTCGAATAGGAGATTACATTTTCGCCCTTTTCGGTGTCCTGCATCAGTCGCTGAGGTCTGTTTGCAGGATGAAAGTTCTACTGAAGTCCGAGCATGCTAGCACCCGGGTCTGCCACGAGTCTTGCCTTTACTTCCTCTAGCGCCATCTGGTGCTCTGGTGTCTACTCCCACTTACTGCCTTTGACAACTCTGGAAAGATCAGGTACAAATTGGCGGTACCACGACGCTACTCCTAGGTATTGCCGAAGCTCATTGACGGTCGATGGCGGTTCCAGTTCAGCGATGGCGGCTACTTTTTCTGGATCTGTTCCTATTCCCTCGCTAGTCACTCGATGACCCAGGTACAGAAGGTCCTTCTTAAAGAATTGGCATTTTTCTGGATTCAGCCTCAGGTTTGCCTGAACACTTCTCTCAGGTTTCTTTTGTGTTCTTCCAGCGTGCGACCGATCACTATTATGTCATCCTGGTAAGCGAATGCGATGTGACATGAATGTGACATCTCGGGGCCAATTACTTGGTCCAAAACCCGCTTAAACGTTGCCGACGCCGAGTGGAGTCCGAACGGCATTACCCTCCGCTGGAATAGACCTTTGCCTGGTACTGTGATCGCCGTTTATTGCCAGCGATTTTCCTCCAGTGGGATCTGCCAGTATCCATCCTTCAGGTCAAAGCTGCTGATGTACCGCGCTTCCCTTAGTTGATCTAGGATGTAGTTTATGCAGGGCATTGGGTAGGCATTCTTCACTGACTTCGCGTTGATCTGTCTGAAGTCGACACACAGTCTCCACTTGCATGACTGACAGACAGACAGACAGACAGACATACAGACTGACAGACTGACAGACTGACAGACTGACAGACTGACAGACTGACAGACTGACAGACTGACAGACTGACAGACTGACAGACTGACAGACTGACAGACTGACAGACTGACAGACTGACAGACTGACAGACTGACAGACTGACAGACTGACAGACTGACAGACTGACAGACTGACAGACTGACAGACTGACAGACTGACAGACTGACAGACTGACAGACTGACAGACTGACAGACTGACAGACTGACAGACTGACAGACTGACAGACTGACAGACTGACAGACTGACAGACTGACAGACTGACAGACTGACAGACTGACAGACTGACAGACTGACAGACTGACAGACTGACAGACTGACAGACTGACAGACTGACAGACTGACAGACTGACAGACTGACAGACTGACAGACTGACAGACTGACAGACTGACAGACTGACAGACTGACAGACTGACAGACTGACAGACTGACAGACTGACAGACTGACAGACTGACAGACTGACAGACTGACAGACTGACAGACTGACAGACTGACAGACTGACAGACTGACAGACTGACAGACTGACAGACTGACAGACTGACAGACTGACAGACTGACAGACTGACAGACTGACAGACTGACAGACTGACAGACTGACAGACTGACAGACTGACAGACTGACAGACTGACAGACTGACAGACTGACAGACTGACAGACTGACAGACTGACAGACTGACAGACTGACAGACTGACAGACTGACAGACTGACAGACTGACAGACTGACAGACTGACAGACTGACAGACTGACAGACTGACAGACTGACAGACTGACAGACTGACAGACTGACAGACTGACAGACTGACAGACTGACAGACTGACAGACTGACAGACTGACAGACTGACAGACTGACAGACTGACAGACTGACAGACTGACAGACTGACAGACTGACAGACTGACAGACTGACAGACTGACAGACTGACAGACTGACAGACTGACAGACTGACAGACTGACAGACTGACAGACTGACAGACTGACAGACTGACAGACTGACAGACTGACAGACTGACAGACTGACAGACTGACAGACTGACAGACTGACAGACTGACAGACTGACAGACTGACAGACTGACAGACTGACAGACTGACAGACTGACAGACTGACAGACTGACAGACTGACAGACTGACAGACTGACAGACTGACAGACTGACAGACTGACAGACTGACAGACTGACAGACTGACAGACTGACAGACTGACAGACTGACAGACTGACAGACTGACAGACTGACAGACTGACAGACTGACAGACTGACAGACTGACAGACTGACAGACTGACAGACTGACAGACTGACAGACTGACAGACTGACAGACTGACAGACTGACAGACTGACAGACTGACAGACTGACAGACTGACAGACTGACAGACTGACAGACTGACAGACTGACAGACTGACAGACTGACAGACTGACAGACTGACAGACTGACAGACTGACAGACTGACAGACTGACAGACTGACAGACTGACAGACTGACAGACTGACAGACTGACAGACTGACAGACTGACAGACTGACAGACTGACAGACTGACAGACTGACAGACTGACAGACTGACAGACTGACAGACTGACAGACTGACAGACTGACAGACTGACAGACTGACAGACTGACAGACTGACAGACTGACAGACTGACAGACTGACAGACTGACAGACTGACAGACTGACAGACTGACAGACTGACAGACTGACAGACTGACAGACTGACAGACTGACAGACTGACAGACTGACAGACTGACAGACTGACAGACTGACAGACTGACAGACTGACAGACTGACAGACTGACAGACTGACAGACTGACAGACTGACAGACTGACAGACTGACAGACTGACAGACTGACAGACTGACAGACTGACAGACTGACAGACTGACAGACTGACAGACTGACAGACTGACAGACTGACAGACTGACAGACTGACAGACTGACAGACTGACAGACTGACAGACTGACAGACTGACAGACTGACAGACTGACAGACTGACAGACTGACAGACTGACAGACTGACAGACTGACAGACTGACAGACTGACAGACTGACAGACTGACAGACTGACAGACTGACAGACTGACAGACTGACAGACTGACAGACTGACAGACTGACAGACTGACAGACTGACAGACTGACAGACTGACAGACTGACAGACTGACAGACTGACAGACTGACAGACTGACAGACTGACAGACTGACAGACTGACAGACTGACAGACTGACAGACTGACAGACTGACAGACTGACAGACTGACAGACTGACAGACTGACAGACTGACAGACTGACAGACTGACAGACTGACAGACTGACAGACTGACAGACTGACAGACTGACAGACTGACAGACTGACAGACTGACAGACTGACAGACTGACAGACTGACAGACTGACAGACTGACAGACTGACAGACTGACAGACTGACAGACTGACAGACTGACAGACTGACAGACTGACAGACTGACAGACTGACAGACTGACAGACTGACAGACTGACAGACTGACAGACTGACAGACTGACAGACTGACAGACTGACAGACTGACAGACTGACAGACTGACAGACTGACAGACTGACAGACTGACAGACTGACAGACTGACAGACTGACAGACTGACAGACTGACAGACTGACAGACTGACAGACTGACAGACTGACAGACTGACAGACTGACAGACTGACAGACTGACAGACTGACAGACTGACAGACTGACAGACTGACAGACTGACAGACTGACAGACTGACAGACTGACAGACTGACAGACTGACAGACTGACAGACTGACAGACTGACAGACTGACAGACTGACAGACTGACAGACTGACAGACTGACAGACTGAAAGACTGACAGACTGACAGACTGACAGACTGACAGACTGACAGACTGACAGACTGACAGACTGACAGACTGACAGACTGACAGACTGACAGACTGACAGACTGACAGACTGACAGACTGACAGACTGACAGACTGACAGACTGACAGACTGACAGACTGACAGACTGACAGACTGACAGACTGACAGACTGACAGACTGACAGACTGACAGACTGACAGACTGACAGACTGACAGACTGACAGACTGACAGACTGACAGACTGACAGACTGACAGACTGACAGACTGACAGACTGACAGACTGACAGACTGACAGACTGACAGACTGACAGACTGACAGACTGACAGACTGACAGACTGACAGACTGACAGACTGACAGACTGACAGACTGACAGACTGACAGACTGACAGACTGACAGACTGACAGACTGACAGACTGACAGACTGACAGACTGACAGACTGACAGACTGACAGACTGACAGACTTGGGTGCATCCAGGAAGTCATACCAGGCGGGGACGGAGTCATCAGAGTAGCTATGGTCCGTACATCTAAGGGTCTGATCAAGAGAGCCGTCGCCAAGCTAGCCGTTCTGCCCATCGATTCCGAGATAGTTGGAACCTTACCTCTTCCAACGGGGGGAGTATGTTCGGAGCAGATCGCCAGCGCCTAGTCATGCGCGCATAGGTGTACAACGGCACCTGCAGCGCTCTCTGCTTATCTTTCGCCTTCTTTCTTATACCACTAAAGCTGTCGCTTATCTATTCAGCAACTACTTTGTAAGCCTGCATAAGTCTATATGAAGATCTTGGAGCCAAGCTTTTTACACATTCACAGTCCGTCTGCCGCTCCGAATAAACGCTATACATTTTAATATAACCTATTCGTGCGTTATTAATTATAACTATAAGGGTGGCATATTTGTTGTCTTCCCGATAAGCAGAAATAATTATTTTAAAAAAAAATTTTGCTTTGTTGATTTTGATCGTATTTTCCTTTACTCTGGGTATAGAATATTTTAACTTTTCAGAATTACGAAATTAATTTTACACAAAAAACTGACGACTATAATATTTTGCTGAATGGGGTGGTGTTAGGACACGAATAACATAAATACAGGTGTCCAAATTATAAGGTGGGATACCCGTTTTTCCTATTTTATATTACAGAAATAACCTTAACAAGGTTGCCACGAAGCTAGATAACAGGTAATAGTGCAGTTATTACGCAATCCTTAAATTAGGTAATCAACTTGGCTTGCCTAATTTACCTACGAACTGTCTTAAAATCAGGTATTGTCCTCCATCGAAAGCGTTATATGAAGGTTAATAGCAGGTATGATTCAAACCTATATATTGACTCGTAATCCTAATCCCCGGATTAGTCTGTGAAAACCAGTTGCCGAGTGACAACGTATACATTGTTGTGTGTATCTTTTATATTCAATTAATATAAACACACCGAAAGTATAAGGTGAAAAGTGAATGAAAATCCACCAAAAAGTACAAGGTGAAATGTGAATATAAGCCAATAAAAAAGTAAAAGGTGAAAAGTGATTAAAAATCCACCAAAAGGTATGAGGTGAAAAGTGAAAAAAGTGTGTAACAAAATAATAAAGTATTATTATATTTTTTTCATTTGGTAAGTATTTCTATAAAGTAAAACAGGATTCATAAATTCGTATCACATAAGTCTCTTCTGGTGAAATTCAGGTGGAACATCAATAAATATTTACCAGAATCCCGACCAAAGAGATTTTGAAAATCTCTGACAAATTATAACCCCTTAACTTTTATACAATTATTTTTTAACAGCAAAATAAAGAGAATGCCGTTCATATCATCTTTATCTCAAGATCAGCGAGACCGGACTCTCTTTGTACGTGCTGTGGAGGAACGTGGTTTCCATCTCAGGTAAGTGGTTTGAACATACGTACTATTTCTTCTAAATACCACAATTTTAGTCTAGACAATGCCTTTTATTTAAGCAGAAAGTTTCCGAGTCCGTCCGGCAAATATCAATTTTGCAATACATGTCGTAAAGGCGTTTCCATCCCTTTGTCTCTCTAATGGCTTCGACTTTCCAGAGATACCTGAATGCCTTAAAAACTTGACATGTCTTGAGGAGCGCCTTATTTCTCCTCGAATTCCCTTCACGCGCATTATATCCCTTGGATATGAAAGGCAATGCGGAATAAGAGGCGCTGTAGTCAATGTTCCAATTTTAGTACCTGATACTGTACGCGTACTCCCGCGCACCTTTGATTCGACCCATGTAATCCAGGTTCATTTAAAAATAAAGTTAGAATATTCCCATAATTTCATGACGGAAACTATTCGACCCGCTCGGGTTATTCAAGCTGTGCGATACTTGGTTAACACTGTGCTCTACAGAAAGCACAACATTTCCTTTAAATGTGATTGGCTCAATCAAATGGGAGCCGAAGAAGAGATACCTTTCATCGCAGATGAATCTGACCGAGAAGTCGTAGAAGAGCTTCCTCGTCAACATTCTCATTCTCAATCAAATGACGCGCAAGAAGGTGATTTAAATCCCGGAGGTCATGAAACCCTATTAGAAAACGATGATATTGGACTTCATCGTATTGCTATGGCTCCCGGAGAAGGCCGCATTCCAACAAATTTAACCCTTGACGACGACGCAGAAGAACTTTCCTTCCCAACTATTTCTTGCGGCGAAATATTTAAGGGGAATTCGACCTATGCAAAAAGAGCAAGATGGCAAATTCGCTTTTACGACCGTCGTTGCGCAGTAGTGCCCAAAGTCCTTTATGTGTACAAAATTTATGAAATGCAACGAATTCAAAGTTCAATTTCCATTGCCCTACGAAAAAAATTAGGTGCAGTAACTGCTGCAAATGTGAGGGATAATTCATTTGTACAACATGACGATGGATTTCACATTCTAAAAGGCCTCCGTTCAGCTCCAGCACACTGGGAGGCAGAAAAATAGAAAGTTATAGCCATGATAAGACAATTTGGGTTGCCTACATTCTTCATAACCCTCTCTGCTGCTGAACCTAAATGGAACGAACTCTTAGTTATTCTATCTCTTTTATTGGATAGCAGAGACATTACTGAGAAAGAGGCAGCAGATCATTCTAGCGCCGAAAAAACTAGATTAATTCGATCGGACCCAGTAACGTGCTCCCGGTACTTCGACTACAGGTTCCGGCAATTAATGAAATTATTTAAAAGCTCCGAGATATTTGGTGAGTTAACACTCGTCCATTATTATTGGAGGATCGAGTTCCAGCACAGAGGATCACCGCACTCTCATGGCATGTATTGGTTTTCTGGTGCCCCAAAGCTAGAAGAAGAATATAAAGAAATATTTAAAAAAGTTAAAGAGCTCCTAAAGTCTGTTTCCGAAGAAGAATCGGCCATGTTTAATAATTTTGAATATTTTCTCAGCCATCATGAAATTTCATATGAGGAGTACAAGTTCGCCATTCGGTCTAGCTTAAAAAAGCCCCAAGTATTTCTTTGTCGCAAATTTTCTGATAGGTTGCTAAATGCTTACAATAGAAATATTTTAGCAAACATGGATATTCAATTCATTCTAGATGCTTACGCCTGTGGTAGTTATATAATTAACTATATAAATAAATCCAACCGTGGCGTGTCGCAACTGCTTCGAGAAGCAATGACAGAAATTCCGCCAAAAGAAAATTGCAGCATTTAGGGAGCAAGTTTATTAACGCTACAGAAATATCTGCCCAAGAAGCTGCATACAGCATTTTAGGTTTACACTTGTCTGAGGCTAGTGAAGGGAATGTTTTTATTAACACTTTCCATCCAGATAAAAGGGTCCGGATAGTCCGATCTAACAGAGAATTAGAACAGCTTCCCGCAAACTCAACAGATATTTTTGAGCGAAATTTACTTGATCGATACGTGCAAAGACATGAACAACTAGAATCGTTATGTCTTGCGGAATTTGCGGCTTGGTTCAAATTCTCCAAGCTAAATGCACGATCAGAACAGTTAAACGAAGAATATGACGAACCAATCGACTTTGATGCAGATGAAGAAAATAACTTTGCTGCACATAGTTACCAAATGCTGGATGGGACCGGTAGGGTAAAAAGACGTAATCACGCCCTAATTCTTAGGTGGGTTCGCTTCAGTTTAAGCTCTTCTCCATCAGATTATTTTAGAGAGCACGTAATGCTCTTTTTCCCATGGAGAACTCATTTCAAACGATAATGAAAGCACATTTAGAAATAAATTTGAAATTATTAAACGCAATAAAGAGCAGTATGATGTGTTTGACGAAATGGAGTTAGAGAGAGTTCTTCAGGATCTGCAAAATGTGGATAGAGAAGAAAACGGCCCCCTTACCGAACGGCCAGCCTCTCAATACCTTGATGAAGAGTTCAAGAAGAGCTTTGGCAGTCCCCGACGTCGGACAAAACGTAAATGTACTCCAAGATGAAAATGATTCAAATGGCGAACTTCCTCTTATAAGACTTCCTCCGATAGTATCTGACGGTAACCTTTGCTCGCTTACTCGGTCTCTCAACTTTAAGCAACGCCAGTATTACGCCCACGTAATGTATAATGTTACAGCCAAAAAAATATTTTATGAATATGTTGGTGGAGGGGCCGGAGTCGGAAAAAGCAGATTGATTTCTACAATATTTCAGTCTATAACGTGGCGAGCAAATAAACTTCCTGGGGCAACAGATTTCGCAAAGGTTTTACTTTGTGCTCCTACTGGAAAAGCAGCTTTTGTGATTGGGGGACTAACGCTTCATTCAGTTTTCTCCCTTCCTGTTAATCAAACATCTGGTCCTTTAAGACCCTTAAGCAATGACACTTTAAATACAATGCATTGCAAGTTGATTGATATCCAATTAATTATTATAGATGAGATCTCGATGGTCGGATCAAAAATGCTTGGATACTTAGATCAAAGACTTTGTCAAATTTTTAGAAGTCAAGATGTAAGTTTTGGGGGCAAGTCTATAATAGTGTTTGGAGATCTGAAGCAGCTTAGCCCAGTTGGAGATCGTTGGATATTCGAAGAAAATACATCTAATCCCTATAATATTCTGGCAGGAGCTAACCTTTGGAATAACTTTAAGTTTTTCGAGCTAACGGAAATAATGAGGCAACGTGACGACTTTGAATAATATGTCTGAAGCCAACATGACAGATGCAGATATTGAGCTTTTCAGGAGAAGAGTTCTTCCAGTAGCCGATGTTCCTGACGATGCAATTCACCTTTTCTGTTTTAATGCTGACGTAAATCATTACAACTCCCTAAAACTTGCCCAAATTACTGCCCAACTGCAGTAGATACAGTTAAATCAGCTTATATGTCTGAAAGAAGTCGATAATCAACTCTTAGGCATGCCCAAAACATGAAGACCTCTGAAACTCAGGGTCTACCATATATTTTACACCTGAGGACTACTGCAAAATATATGGTTACCGTCAATATTGACACAAATGATGGACTTGTAAATGGGGCAACTGGTCAATTAATGCGAATTGACAACTGTATGGTTTACGGCTCATTATTAGTTACTGGACTGTGGATTAAGTTTACAGATGCCACTGTCTGTACTATAGCTAGGTCAAAAGTTTGAGGAAATGATCACCCAGACTGGACTCCAATTTATAAAACAGCCCGAATATTCCAATGCGGAAATTCGGGACATTCTTCTATTGATCGAAAACCATTTCCAGTTGTTCCTGCTGAGGCTATTACCATCCATAAGAGCCAAGGAGCAACCTACAGCAAAGTCGCAGTGCATCTTAAAAGAGGCATTAAGCGAGCTTCGTTGTACGTAGGTTGCAGCCGAGCAACTAGCGCATCGGGCCTTTTCCTTTTAGGAGACGTTGTCCCTCCAACTAGATTTGGAGCTACAAATGTCCAAGTAGAACTTGAACGTTTAAGAGGGGAAAAGGCTTTGACTACGCATTATGAATTTTTGGTCAATGAAAATGAGGATATCTCTTTATATTACCACAACGTGGAATCTCTTCGCGCTCATCGCGAAGATGTTGCCAACGACAACATTATTTGTTCTGCCAACTTTTTATGTTTTGTTGAAACCTGGACTCTTCCACAAGAAGAGTACACTTTAAGGGATTTCGACATTATAAGAAGAATACATTGCAATCGTTTGAATGGTATTGGGAAGAACGGAATACTTATTTATGCTAAACAAAACATTTCGCAAAATGTATTATTTCTGTTTGAGACGAAGAAGTCCACAAACACAAGGGCAACGTATCAATCAATTGCATTTAAATATCTTGACATGTAAATTATAATTGTTTATAGGAGTCCCGGATTTCCTATTGCAAGATTTCGAATGAAATTAAAGCTGATGTGGAAAAAGTGCGTAGAATGGATAATACTAAAGTAGTAATATTCGGAGATTTTAATATTTGCAGATCCACAGGGACTGATATTCTGGAGGAACACTTGAGTGCCTATAACCTCTTTTCAATCAATCATTCTCCCACAACAAAACAAATAACACAAATTGATTGGATATTTTCAGATTCTCGAATTCCACAAGCTCTTGCCATTACTTATGAGACACCATATAGCCACCACGATGGAATTTTTTTTAAGTATAGCTTCTAGTAGGTAATATAATTAAATATATAAATTGTAAAAATTGTAATAGGTGAGAAAAAATAAATAATTGTAAGTAGCATATTGTATATATGTATTTTTATGGTATTATTAATTTATTTATTTCTATTTATCAACGTAGTTTTCAAAATTGTATATATATATAAATGATAATATTTTCCCCCTCGTGGTTGGGTGCTGAGTACGTGAAATTGTTTTAATATCACTGAAGCAAGCAACAATCCTTAAAATGTAACATAGTGTTACTAACATTGATTATTTCTTATAACTGCAAGGGTATTCAAACTTCGGCTTGCCGTTAACTTCCTTTCTCGTTTTCTATCATTATTCTAGCTCTTTTGTATGCTACTTCTAATCTATTTTTACTTTCCTTAGCTTAGTCATCTATATTATATATGGGTTCTATATTTTCTATACTATTAAATTGTTTTGGTAAATTATTTGTTTTACCAAATACTAGCTCGTATGGACAATAATTATGTGCCATTGAAGGGGTCGAGTTGAAACAAAAAGAGAAATTTTGAAGCCATACGTCCCAATCAGTATATATGAGCGTATGTATTCATTGAAAGTTCTATGACTTCGTTTAATTGTTCCTACTGTCTGGTGGTGGTGTGCCGTAGAAGTTATATTTTCAATTTTTAGATATTTGCACAAGTCATTTATGATTGAATTCTTAAATTCTGTACCCATGACCGTAATGAACGTGTTCATTGGACCGTACTTCAGAAAAAATTATTCAAAAATTGCTTTATCGACAGTGTTCGCGTTTTTATTTGGAACTGGCATGGCAACTAAATATTTAGTCAGGTCACATATTAGAGTGACTGCATACTCCTTGCCATTTTCTGATTTTGGTAATTGACCAATAGTGTCCACTATCATTCTGTCGAAGGCATTTATAGGCGTATATGTTATTATCAATGGAGTCTTATTGTGCTTAGTTATTTTAGCTTTTTGGCATTTCTGACATTTTCGTATGTATTCAGTAATATCTCGAGTCATACCTTTCCAAAAATAATGTCTTTTGACCTTGGGCAAGGTTTTTGTAATGACAGTATGTCCTCCTTGTTTTGGATAATCATGGAATTTAGACAGAATTGCTTCTTTCTCGTCTTGTTTTTCTATAAGGGCCACCGGGTTGAGTAGCGCTACTCTTAAGGTATTCAATATCTTCTTGCCCATTTGTTTAAAATTATCTATTGATACATGTTCAAAGATATTTTCCCACGGTGCCATTTTGAGTTGGCTGATTTTGTTTATACCGGCTTGCATTTCAAGCCTTTGAAAAAATTAACCTAAGTCTAGGATTCCATTGGTATATAAATCGCTAGCATCATATCTTGCAGTAATTTTCCTACCATGTTTAAATAAACATACTTACATACTTACATTGTTTATGACTTCATATACGTTGGGCTTAGAATCTTTCTCTATAGATTGCGTAGGCAATTCTATTAATTATTTATATCTAGTAGTGACTTTCTTTATATTTCCAGTAATGTTTTGTAGATCTTTAATGGTTATTCTTGATAACGCATAAGCTACATAATTGTCTTTTCCCTTCTAGCCTCATACGTGTCAGTTTCGAACTCGGATTTATCATTGAAAATAGATATATTAATGGTCTGTGATCTGTTTTGATTTCCATAAATATATGGTCGAAAATGTAGTATTCCCCAGTGAAGTGCAACTAATTCCTGCTGTTGTACACTTTTTACTTTCTCCCTTAGTAAAAGCTCTTGATGCATATGCAATGGGAAGTTGGAGTCCGTTATGGTTTTGAGTTAAAACTACTCCACACGCTTGTTTACTTGCATCAGTAATTGTACAAAATTCTTTGCTGAAATCGGGATATTGTAGCAAAGTAGGTTCCATTAGTTTTGTTTGTAAATATTGGAATGCGTTTTGGCATTTATCTGTTCATTCAAAAGGAACATTCTTTTTACATAACCTTGTTATGTGCCGTGAATATTCGGCGAAATTTTTTATGAAGGGCCTATAATAATTGCAAAATGCTACAAATCGTCTAGCGCTGTCCGCATCGTGCGGCGCAGGGTAATTTATACTGACGTCATATTTCTTGTCGTCTGGAAGTATTCCTTTATCTGTGCATTTATGACCGAGAAAAGTCATTTCATGCATAAAAAATGAACATTTTTCTGGATGTAACTTTAGATTGTATTTCCTGCATTTCTCAAAAACGTCTGTTAAGTTTTTAAGCACATGTTTCTCGGAACAACCTATAACTATTAAGTCATCCTTATAAAGGAATGCTTGTGAAGGTTCTAATCCAGAGAATGCAATAGTCATCGTTCTTTGAAATGAATTAGGCGTTATTTTTAATTCGAAAGGTAATCGCGTGAAGCGATACGAGCCATTGCTCGTTGAAAATGACGTTATATCCCTTGAACTTTTTTCGAGTTCAATTTGATGAAATCCTGTCCTTAAGTCAAGGCATGAAAAATATTTTGCTTGTCCCAGTTGATCCAAAATATCATCAAATCTTGGGAGTGGAAATTTATCGGACAGTAATTTATTATTAATTTGACGATAGTCAATCACTAATCGCCTTTTCTTTTGTTCCGAACCTGGAGATGGTTTTTTAGGAACAAGTAGCAATGGGCTATTATATTCAGATACAGATGGTTCAACAATCCCGTAGGTGATCAATTTTCCGACTTCTTTCTGTATTTCGTTCACCTGACTGTGTGGGCTTCTGTAATTGTTTATATACACTGGTTCATCATCCTTTAATCTCAGTTTTTGTTTATAAAAATTATTTGTGCCTATTGGTTCGGTTTCCAATCCGAATATATCATTATATTGTGTGCATAGACTTGAAAGCTGTGATTTAAATTGTGGAGGAAAGTTTTTCGAAAGTTGAGATAATAAGGATTTTTCTCTATTTTCTAGATAAGTTTTGACTACATCGTAGTTCAAAAGTGATTCATAAGCTAAATTATTTGTACTGACTACTTGATCTTTATTTGTGGTATTAAGTAGTCTTATGAAAGCGTTTTTAGATGTTGCTATGGTACTTGCTGTATAAATACCATGCTTAATTTCTTTATTTGGAATCAATACACTGTCTTCTTTTGAATTAAGTTGAATTTTTCTAAAAACTTGGGACCTTGCTGTCAGAAGTATTGAGTTGTTGCCAGAACTGTACGTTATTGGAACATAAACTAATAATAAGCCAATCTTCAGATGACTTGAAGTCTAATTGACAGTTGTATTTTTTATAAAATTCATTTCTAAAATGTTATCAAAATGTAAATCCACGATATGAAAATCGTGTTGGATTATGTACTGAGTGGTCTGTATCCCAATAGAAGTTAACCCCTTGGATTTAATTACTTCTTGACTTATTCCTCTTATGTCCATAATATAATTATCTTGTATGTCATGAAAGACATCAGAATTTTCTTTAACTATTGAAATGTCTGCACCTGTGTCTACTAAAAAGACAAGTTCTTTTCCTGTAGCAACATGATTGAATGATACAAATATGTTCTGACTGAGATTCACGGGATAAACTCTTCCATTTTCTACTGTTGAATATCTAAAGGGTTTTGTGAGTTTCCCGATGTACTATTGGTTACTCGGATATTATTCCTTTCCTCTATATTGGCCTCGTTCAGTAATGTTTTGGGTACTATTGTTGTTGTAATTATTATTACGACTACGAAAGTTACCTCTGTAATTTGCGGTCAGTTTTTGTAATATAGGACAGTGTTTGGCTGTCCGGTTGCTTCTGTGCAACTGTTTAAAATTTTGATATGGCATCATTCATGATATTAAAGGTACCAGCTTGCATGATAAGTTTTACCTTATCGATTGTACATGCTGAGTGGAATAACTTCTGGCTAACTCTAGGGGTAAGCCGTCTGTTATATTTGCACCTTCTAAAGATTTTGTCATCTGCTCAACCTCTTGTGTATACTGGTTGGCAGTTTTATTGCGTTGCTGTAGCTTCATCAGTTTTGCTGACAAGACTTCTACAGTTTCGCCTTTGACGTTGTTTTTTAATCTGGAAATGACTTCAGCTATTGTTGTTTCATTTCCGATTAGATTTCTGGCGACACCTTTTAGCTTTGGTTTTTATTATGGAAGACCACCGAAAACTGGTATAAGCTTGGATGCTGTATTAATAAAATCAATATTGGATTGTGCCATTGTGATATTGTTTCCTATTTTATTTTCTATTAAGCTTGAAATATCATCAGAATCTGTAGAATTATCCAGATCTGACATTAAAACAGCTGGAATAATAGATTGTTTAAGTCTTGCTCTTCTATTTTAGGGTTTGTTTCTGTAACGTCTTCTGATTCAATTTGCTCAGTCAGTTTGTTTTGTTGATTCCGGTTCATCACCAGTTTAAACTGTTAGAGAAGTGTTAATTATAGTCGGTACTGATATGTCTAAATTGAACTTTTGTTTAATTGATATTAAATTAGATCGTAGCCTGATCAAAAATTTTGATACTTGAGACCAATGATCTTGATTTAATTTTTCCCTCTGGCCATGTATTAGTATTTGTGCTTCATTTTACTAGTATTTCCACATGTTTTTTAATAGTATTTTTTTGACTTATATGATTTATCAAAGTTAACTTTTAAGTTATTTATTTGCTTATATAATTCATTCCATTCCATTATATTATGGATATGAATTATTTCTTAAAGACCATCATTCATATTGCTCTACCTAGTATTGAATGTTCGTCTACTACTGATCTAACTTGTACACCTGGAATGGTGGATAATTCAATTCCCTTTTGGGTGCTTGTGTAATGTATTAGTGGAGAAGCATCTAATTTAAATGTTTCAATATATAAATTTTCTAAACCATAAATTCTTACTGAAGTTGCTGAAACTAATTTCAGAATTCTTTCTTTAAAATGAGGGTCCCTATCATATGTATCTCTATTGCCTTTGATGTAGCCATTTTTAGATAATATATTTTTATTTATTTATTTTTATTTGTTTGTTTGTGCTATATATTTTTAATATTTTGTCCAGATCATTTGCTTGGCTCGTATATTTCTTTTCAAGACATTTATTAGGCAATTTATACAGATTATTATTATTACTACAATATTATTATTATTTATTATGCAATTTATAAAGTTTATAGAAACAGTTTGTGCACATTATAACAACAATTATTGTTATGTATTAATTCTAAGTCATTGTTATTAGACTCTACTTTATTAATAACATTTGCAGGGGAATCCACTGTTTTTGTGTCTATTAAACCCATCTTTGGGGTTGGTATTCTTAATATGTATCTTGGTCTGTCAAATATTTTGGAGTTTGGAATGGATTCTTAAGTTTTGTTAATGTTATTCATTAACAACTAGTTCGATTTGAAAAATTTAGATTTGACTGTTAAATCTTGCTCTTCTATTTTAGGCTTTGTTTCGGTAAGGTCTTCTGATTCTATTTGGTCAATGTCAGTTTGTTTTGTTGATTCCGGTTCATCACCAGTTTCAACTGTTAGGGAAGTATAGTCGGTACTGATATGTTTAACTTAAGCTTTTGTTTAGTTGATATTAAATTAGATCGTAGTCTGATCAAAAATTTTAATGCTTGGGACCAATGATCTTGATTTAATTTTTCCCTCTGGCCATGTATTAGTATTCGTGCTTCATTAAAGCATTTTACTATAATTTCCACATGTTTTTTAATGGTATTTTTTTGAATTGGCCTGTTCTGAAAAATGGACAAAGTCAACTTTTATGTTATTTATTAGCTTATATAATTCACCCCATTCCATTATATTATGGAGATGAATTATTTCTTAAGGACCGTCATTACTATTGCTCTACCTAGTAGTGGGTGTTCGTCTACTACTGATCTAACTTGTACACCTGGAATGGTGGATAATACAATTCCCTAATTGCTTTTAGTGTAGCCATTTTTATTTAAAATAATTTATTAATTTATTTTTATTTTATTCCATTTTCTTTAATTTTAAAATTTGATTATAGAATTATTTTTCTATTAATGTTGGGTGTGCCAAATATTTTTTTAAAATTTTGTCCAGATCAATTGCCTGGCTCATATATTTCTTCTTAAGACATTTATTATGCAATTTATAAAGTATATAGAAACAATTTGTGCACATTATAACAACAATTATTGTTAACAATGTATGTATTAATTCTAAGTCATTGTTGTTTGACTCTACTTTATTAATAACATTTGCAGGGGAATCCACTGTTTTTGTGTCTATTAAACCCATCTTTGGGGTTGGTATTCTTAATATGTAACTTGGTCTGTCAAAAATTTTAGAGTTTGGAATGGATTTGTAAGTTTTGTTAAAGTTATTCATTAACAACTAGGTCGATTTGAAAAATTTAGATTTGACTGTTTGGACCAATTATTATTATATTTTACATATAATCTCCTGCCTATTTTTGTGTATGGTTTTCAGGCCATACTCTAATCGGGCCACTGTTATGTCGCTCAATTTTAAACATTTGCTTAATAAAAAATATGCATCACAGTGCAATTAAAAGAATTTTGCAACGCAGTGCAGAGAAAAATAAATTATGCGCTCTCGGCAGCGCTGTCGGTTCACTTTTCCTTGGTCTAAGGTGGGGCACCGGAGCTGGCTGGACAGGTGTACTCGCAATTTGGGGAGTACAGTGGTCCATCGCAGTCATCCGGGCACGTCTTCTTCAGCTTTGTAATGGCAACTTTTTCTGGAGGAGGCAATGTTTTTATAGTTTTGGCAAGATTTTGAATTACAAAGTAGGTGGATGTGTGTGTGGCTGCGATTTGATTTTTACGTACTGTTAGCAAATTTTGTATGTGTTCAACTTCGGCATGTAGTTTTACCGAGTTGTTCCAACTTATTGCATTGCCGCTGTTCAGCAGCTTCAGTAGTTCAGCATTTCTGGCTTTTAATCTTTTCACTACGCCACTACGTTTGGCACACATCACACTCTATTCACTGCGTTTCTTGTTGTTGTTCTTGTTATTGCTGCCGTTGTTGCAGACGGCGCTGTTGTTGCTGTTGTTGCCGTTGTTGCTGTGTGTGAGGTTGTTCTTATTGTGTGAGGTCCAGATCCAGGTCCAGATCCAGTTGGACCAAAGTCACGGTCGCCATGTAATGCAAAGACATCTTTTATTTATTTTAATATTTTTTATTTTAAATCTGGAGCAGCACTAGTGCCGCTACCAACGTCCAGTTGTTACTGATTTTACATTTTTCCTTAGGTTCTAAGTAAGCCTATGTGTCGTAGCTGCGCTGCCCACAGTTGGAGCGCGAGGGTTTATGTAAACACTGCAACAAAGTAATACAGTGTGTTTGCTTCAAGTACTCTTGGTACAGGTGTGTCTCGGATCCCTCCGTACTTATTTAACGTGACGTGTTCCGCACTGAAGGGATTACTGCCGCGGCATTCTAATATACTCACAAGTGAGTATATAATGCACGGGTCTAGGTTGAGCGCCAGACCAACACCCCGGACTAGAAGCTATAGCTATGTACATAGCAACCACACCAGTAGCAATTGGAGTACTTACTGGTCGGGCAAGCACTCCCCCTTGCGTAGGGGCGAGATCTATCTAAAATCTCTACCGTTCTGTGGGTCACAGCACCCGAGTTGTATAACGCAACATCCACGTCGAGCCCGGAGACAACCACAGCCACCACGATACTCCCACAAGAGGGCCGACCTCAATGAGCAATCTTGAAGCTGCTCAACCCGTGGTACCGAAATTACAGGCTCGGTAGGCCTCACCCCTTCAGCTCCGACAAGCTCGGATGGGGCACCCATTGCCATATTAGTCGCCTCCTACGACAAGCTATGACAGGCTGTGGCAGTATTCTTCGCCGCTCCACACGGCAAATACTCTTGGTACAGTAAATATTCAATATATGTGCATACTACACCGTCTTACCGACTGAACGGCACACCAACCCGCCAAAGCAGTCAGCACATTTTTCAGCCGAGCCAACTGCTACCATAATCATAATTCCCTGACCTACTTTAGAATATAGCTTATTTCACTAAACATTAGTCTAATCTTCCGTGTTCCCAGTAGTATATAAGCAGGTATCAAATGAAGGAATAAATCAGTTATCAACACACCTCATAACTCCGCGGTTCTACTTCCTACATCTGGGAATAGGGCTCGTAATACACTATCTCAACTAGCAGTTAACCACGTTAGCTCACCCTCAGCGCAGCTCCAGCACCGCCTGTAGTCCGGCACCGCAGTAACCATCGTTACCATTGCCGTGCCAGCGACAACTGCTCATTACCCCCTTATCCCGCGGTGTGACCAAGAAGTGTCTACTTCGGTTAGGCACAAAGGGGAATATATGTAACACTTTCAGAAAAAGCTGTTTTACTAAACAACGAATGTTAAGGTGTAGGCATAAAATAATCTTTGAGATTGTTAATGTTTAGCAAACATATGTACTTTAATAAACACGTTTTTAGACTATTTTGTAAATCGCTATCTCTTGACGCTGCCAGAAAGATACTTGCAGAAAAATGAGAGCGAAAAGCGCTGCCGGCACTAAGAAAGAGCACAAAGCGTTCCCAAGTTTTTCTATTCTATTGAATAAATACCAATTAAAAAAATTTGTCCTTTCATGTATTGAGTATTGAGAAATTGGTATTAAGTTCATTCAATATATCATTTTTCTAATAACGATTAGGTTAAACCACTTCCCAAGCGTTCCCAAGTTTTTCTATTCTATTGAATAAATACCAATTTAAAAAATGTGTCCTTTTTGGTATTGAGTATTGAGAAATTGGTATTAAGTTCATTCAATATATCAATTATCTAATAACGATAAGGTTAAACCACTTATTAAAAACAACCTTTTTCTAGACTATTATGTTCATCCTGTCAACGCTGGTATCACCCATAAATATTTTAAAAATTCGTTTTCTAACAGTTTGACAGTTAACAAATTGAAAAGTACGTAAATGTACCATTCTGAATACATATCACATGTTGGGATTGGACTCCAATTACCGGAGTTATAATACCAGTTACTTGATCATATTCTTGATCAGGATCCCTAGCCGAGTCGCTCTAGCCATGACCATCTGTCCGCATGAACGATGGGATCTCGGAACTATAAGAGCTAGACCGTCGGGAACTGGCATGCAGCTTCTTGGGCTTCCTGCGGAGTGAAAGTTTGTTTCAGCAGGGGGCCACGCCCACTCTAACGCCCACAAGATCCGTCCAGCCACGGTGAACTGATAACTTGCAGAGGCCGATCTGTGGAAGGCGTTAGGAGCAGCGATAGACAGAAGCGAGCGAAGCGAGTTAGTAAGGCTCAGCGAGCCCTGGAGCAAAGGCGGGTTGACGGAATCTGGAGGGCAAGATTTTCATGAAGAGCAGCACGGAGTCTGGATTAGCAGATCTTGGTGGACGGCAACGACGTCAGGGGACAAGCAATGGCAAAAACTTTTCAAGTTCTATAGCCCAGAAGAAAATCCAATTGGCAGGCAAGCAGTCTCGAGAAGAAGTACATCGAAAGGGGGGCTAATCAGAAAGCTGACCCAATCAAATTGAAAGTCGCTCACAAGCAGTGCAAGAAGACTTTATGTATAAAACCAAAGTGAAAAGTTATTCATATAATCGTTATATAAACATATAGTCTTATAGTTTTAATTATATATTGTTATTGTTAAGCTGATATCAATACATTGTAAGAAAATTTCTTTTCAAAACGCAACTCGAAGAGATAACGTTAATGCGGTGCGACGATATGCGCGCAAAGCTACCAGAACTAACTTTATCGACAGCCGGTAGAAAGCGCGGTTTACAGGATGGACTCCTGGCTCACTTTGGTATTTAGGACGATAATAATAGCAACGACTCGGATGGCGTCGAATCTGCGGCGCCGCTCTCGATTGTCCAGTGCAGGCAGCGTCTATACGCCGATCTTTTTGTACAGTTAAAGATGCAGATGGCAGTGTTTCACGCACTTTGCGCGTGTTGCTGAGGTAGATGAATCCAAAAGCTTCAACTTAAAACAAGAGTTTGTACGTAAATGCGGGGATCTGCCCCATTTAAAGAAAGATTGCAAGAAGAAGGATAACAACAATTGTTATCGGTGCAGACAGCCAGGTCATCGCGCTGCATACTGCAAAATCGAGGATGAGATGCCATTCACGTGGAGAACGCAGCTACTAAGCCAAAAAGCGAGTTTACGGCATCCGGCTTGGAACTAAAAATTATAAAATCTTCCTATCTCAATTCAAAGGACTCGTCGACACAGGTGCAGATCTATGCCTAATGCGCAGGAACATTTTCCTCAAGCTAGGCAACGAAACTCTTACCGGAAAAGAAAAGTTTTTGACGAGAATAGGCGAGAGATAAGTTCTAACTTTTGGGAGATTATACCTGTTGACTTATATAATAACAATATTAACGAAGATAAACTTATCAATTTCGGGTCCAAGTTTCTGCAAGATTTTAGGGGCATGTGTGCAGAACAAGCAGCAGTTCCCGTTCATATTGAATTGTCCCATTTAAATCAATCATTGCTTGATTGAAAAGGATGCACTCGAGCAACGCAAATGCTCCGGTACAAATGAAAATTATTTTGAAGGATGAAATACGTGTCTATCAGCACCCTCGTCGTTTACCTGTCTGTGAAAACAGAGAATATCATCCAACCACATACTTCAGAATACGTATCGCCGGTAAATTTGGTGTCCCAGAAAAACGGAAAGAAGGGACGGTGCTGTGACTATCGAAAACTTAATGGATCTAACAAACGGCTTCTTCTACGATCATTTGAGACCCAATCTGGACAATTTAAACTCCTTTATTGCACAGCTAAGGGCAGTTGCTAGGATACATTATTCAAAGTGGAACCATCAACCCAGGTTTGGAAGAGAGCTCCGAAAGAGATTCTCATTCTCTCAAGTATGAATTTGGAGAGAAAAAAACATTCTGCGTTTGAAAAGCTGAAGACTGCTCTTATTACCGAACCAGTCCTAAAGTTGTATAACCCTAATTTACAAATAGAAATCCACCCAGACACGTCCAAGTAAAGTTTTGGATTCGTATGAACTGTAAGTTCTGGCTATTATTGGAGCTCTAGTCAAGTGGCATGTCTATGTGTTAGGCATAGAGTTCACAATCAGTACTGACTGCAATGGGATCAAGATGACGATAAACATAAATGAAGTTCCTCTTTGAGTAGTCCAGAAAACACTCAAACTGTAAAAGAGTTTCTTATATCACATGACAACAACCCGTTTATAAACGGGTACGCATCCATTGCCAGGCCCTTGTCGGATTTACTGAGAGGCGATTTCAAGTATGAATTTGGAGAGAAACAACAATTTCCATTTGACCAATAATCTTGATTTAATTTTTCCCTCTGGCTTCATTTTACTAGTATTTCCACATGTTTTTTAATAGTATTTTTTTGACCTATATGATTTATCAAAGTCGACTTTTATATTGTTATTAGCTTATATAATTCATTCCATTCCATTATATTATGGAGATGAATTATTTGTGAAGGACCGTCATTACTAGTGCTCTACCTAGTATTGGGTGTTCGTCTACTACTGATCTAACTCGTACACCTGGAATGGTGGATAATACAATTCCCTTTTGGGTGCTTGTGCAATGTATTAGTGGAGAAGTATCCAAATTAAATGTTTCGATATATAAATTTTCTAATTCATAAATGCTTACTGAAGTTGGTGAAACTAATTGCAGAATTCTTTCTTTAAAATGAATGTCCCTATCATATGTGTCCCTAATTGCTTTTAGTGTAGCCATTTTTATTTAAAATAATTTATTAATTTATTTTTATTTTATTCCATTTTCTTTAATTTTAAAATTTGTTTATAGAATTATTTTTCTATTAATGTTGTGTGTGCCAAATATTTTTTTCAAATTTTGTCCAGATCAATTGCTTGGCTCATATATTTCTTCTTAAGACATTTATTATGCAATTTATAAAGTATATAGAAACAATTTGTGCACATTATAACAACAATTATTGTTAACAATGTATGTATTAATTCTAAGTCATTGTTGTTTGACTCTACTTTATTAATAACATTTGCAGGGGAATCCACTGTTTTTGTGTCTATTAAACCCATCTTTGGGGTTGGTATTCTTAATATGTATCTTGGTCTGTCAAATATTTTAGAGTTTGGAATGGATTCGTAAGTTTTGTTAATGTTATTCATTAACAACTAGGTCGATTTGAAAAATTTAGATTTGACTGTTTGGACCAATTATTATTTTATTTTACATATAATCTCCTGCCTATTTTTGTGTATGGTTTTCAGGCCATACTCTAATCGGGCCACTGTTATGTCGCTCAATTTTAAACATTTGCTTAATAAAAAATATGCATCACAGTGCAATTACTTTTCCTTGGTCTAAGGTGGGGCACCGGAGCTGGCTGGACAGGTGTACTCGCAATTTGGGGAGTACAGTGCTCCATCGCAGTCATCCGGGCACGTCTTCTTCAGCTTTGTAATGGCAACTTTTTCTGGAGGAGGAAATGTTTTTATAGTTTTGGCAAGATTTTGAATTACAAAGTAGGTGGATGTGTGTGTGGCTGCGATTTGATTTTTACGTACTGTTAGCAAATTTTGTATGTGTTCAACTTCGGCATGTAGTTTTACCGAGTTGTTCCAACTTATTGCATTGCCGCTGTTCAGCAGCTTCAGTAGTTCAGCGTTTCTTGCTTTTAATCTTTTCACTACGCCACTACGTTTGGCACACATCACACTCTATTCACTGCGTTTCTTGTTGTTGTTCTTGTTATTGCTGCCGTTGTTGCAGTCGGCGCTGTTGTTGCTGTTGTTGCCGTTGTTGCTGTGTGTGAGGTTGTTCTTATTGTGTGAGGTCCAGATCCAGGTCAGATCCAGTTGGACCAAAGTCACGGTCGCCATGTAATGCAAAGACATCTTTTATTTATTTTAATATTTTTTATTTTAAATCTGGAGCAGCACTAGTGCCGCTACCAACGTCCAGTTGTTACTGATTTTACATTTTTCCTTAGGTTCTAAGTAAGCCTATGTGTCGTAGCTGCGCTGCCCACAGTTGGAGCGCGAGGGTTTATGTAAACACTGCAACAAAGTAATACAGTGTGTTTGCTTCAAGTACTCTTGGTACAGGTGTGTCTCGGATCCCTCCGTACTTATTTAACGTGACGTGTTCCGCACTGAAGGGATTACTGCCGCGGCATTCTAATATACTCACAAGTGAGTATATAATGCACGGGTCTAGGTTGAGCGCCAGACCAACACCCCGGACTAGAAGCTATAGCTATGTATTGGGTTGGCAAAAAAGTCATGTCGTTTTTTTTCAATATTTTCAAAGATGATTTATTTATATCAGGACTTATAATTAATCAATTATGTATTGGCCGTTTTGTTCGACCACTAATGACCATCTCTCGGGCAGCTGCATAATTCCGCGCTCGAAGAACTTTTGGTCTTTTCCAGCAAAGAATCGAGACAAGTGGTTTTCGACAGCCTCATCTGAATCAAAGTTTTTACCATTCAAAGAGTTTTGAAGAGAGCGAAACAAATGGTAATCTGAAGGTGCTAAGTCCGGACTATAAGGTGGATGTGGTAGCACTTCCCAATTCAGCTCCGTTAATTTTTGCCGAGTGACCAAAGATGTGTGGGGCCTAGCGTTGTCATGGTGAAAGACTATACCCTTGCGATTAGCTAGTGCCGGCTCCTTTTCTTTAATTTTTTCCGCCAAATTGGATAGCTGGCGACAGTACACATCTGAATTGATGGTTTCATTCCGTCCCAGCAGCTCAAAGTGCACTACACCCTTCCAATTCCACCAAACAGACAGCATAACTTTCCTCTGATGGATATCGGCCTTTGATGTGGCTTGGGCTGGCTCATCTTTCTTGCTCCATGATCTTTTTCGTTGGACATTATTGTAAACAACCCACTTTTCGTCGCCAGTAATGATCCGCTTCAAAAAAGGATCGTTTTTAATCCGTTGCAGCAGAGAATAGCAGATGTTGATACGCTTAGTTAGGTGAATTTCCTTTAAGTTATGCGGAACCCAAACATCGAGCTTGCTTACGTAGCCAAGTTTCTTCAAATGGTTTTCAACCGTTGTATGCGACACACTGAGCTTCTCTGACATCTCCCGCGTTGAATAGCGCCGGTTTTCATCCAGCAAAGCCTGAATTTGTTCGTCAAAAACGGCCGATGGTTGACCAGAACGTGGGGCGTCTTTAACTCCAAAATCTCCAAGCCTGAATTTGGCAAACCAGCGCTGACATTGGCGATCACTCATGGCATCTTTACCATACACTTCGCACAATTTTTCGCGAGCTTCGACCGCTTTTTTTCCTTTTCGGAAGTAAAAAAGCAAAATATGCCGAAAATGCTCACTTTGGTCCTCCATGTTTAATTTGCTATAGCTTCCACAAATGTTATCGAATAATTAAATTAGATTAAAAACGATTACTAAAAAAAACGACATGACTTTCTTGCCCACCCAATACATAGCAACCACCCCAGTAGCAATTCGAGTACTTACTGGTCGGGCAAGCACTCCCCCTTGCGTAAGGGCGAGATCTATCTAAAATCTCTACCGTTCTGTGGGTCACAGCACCCGAGTTGTATAACGAAATATTCACGTCGAGCCCGGAGACAACCACAGCCACCACGATACTCCCACAAGAGGGCCGACCTCAATGAGCAATCTTGGAGCTGCTCAGCCCGTGGTACCGAAATTACAGGCTCGGTAGGCCTCACCCCTTCAGCTCCGACAAGCTCGGATGGGGCACCCATTGCCATATTAGTCGCCTCCTACGACAAGCTATGACAGGCTGTGGCAGTATTCTTCGCCGCTCCACACGGCAAATACTCTTGGTACAGTAGATATTCAATATATGTGCATACTACACCGTCTTACCGACTGAACGGCACACCAACCCGCCAAAGCAGTCAGCACATTTTTCAGCCGAGCCAACTGCTACCATAATCATAATTCCCTGACCTACTTTAGAATATAGCTTATTTCACTAAACATTACTCTAATCTTCCGTGTTCCCAGTAGTATATAAGCAGGTATCAAATGAAGGAATAAATCAGTTATCAACACACCTCATAACTCCGCGGTTCTACTTTCTACATCTGGGAATAGGGCTCGTAATACTCTATCTCAACTAGCAGTTAACCACGTTAGCTCACCCTCAGCGCAGCTCCAGCATCGCCTGTAGTCCGGCATCGCAGTAACCATCGTTACCCTTGCCGCGACGCGATCGTCCTGCCATCAAAGCGTCCCCGTGCCAGCGACAACTGCTCATTACCCCCTTATCCCGCGGTGTGACCAAGAAGTGTCTACTTCGGTTAGGCACAAACAAGTATCAAGCCAAATTGCGAGGCGAATATATGTAACACTTTCAGAAAAAGCTGTTTTACTAAACAACGAATGTTAAGGTGTAGGCATAAAATAATCTTTGAGATTGTTAATGCTTAGCAAACACATGTACTTTAATAAACACGTTTTTAGACTATTTTATAAATCGCTATCTCTTGACGCTGCCAGAAAGGCACTTGCAGAAAAATGAGAGCGAAAAGCGCTGCCGGCACTAAGAAAGAGCACAAAGCGTTCCCAAGTTTTTCTATTCTATTGAATAAATACCAATTAAAAAAATTTGTCCTTTTTTGTATTGAGTATTGAGAAATTGGTATTAAGTTCATTCAATATATCATTTTTCTAATAACGATTAGGTTAAACCACTTCCCAAGCGTTCCCAAGTTTTTCTATTCTATTCTATTGAATAAATACCAATTAAAAAAATTTGTCCTTTTTGGTATTGAGTATTGAGAAATTGGTATTAAGTTCATTCAATATATCAATTATCTAATAACGATTAGGTTAAACCACTTATTAAAGACAACCTTTTTCTAGACTATTATGTTCATCCTGTCAACGCTGGTATCGACCAAAAATATTTTAAAAATTCGTTTTTGTGACATTTGCGAAAAATATGTTTTTAATACAATTATCTAACAGTTTGACGGTTAACAAATTGAAAAGTAAGTAAATGTACCATTCTGAATACATATCACATGTTGGGATTGGACTCCAATTACCGTAGTTATAATACCAGTTACTTGATCATATTCTTGATCAGGATCCCTAGCCGAGTCGCTCTAGCCATGACCATCTGTCCGCATGAACGATGGGATCTCGGAAACTATAAGAGCTAGACCGTCGGGAACTGGCATGCAGCTTCTTGGGCTTCCTGCGGAGTGAAAGTTTGTTTCAGCAGGGGGCCACGCCCACTCTAACGCCCACAAGATCCGTCCAGCCACGGTGAACTGATAACTTGCAGAGGCCGATCTGTGCAAGGCGTTAGGAGCAGCGATAGACAGAAGCGAGCGAAGCGAGTTAGGAAGGCTCAGCGAGCCCTGGAGCAAAGGCGGGTTGACAGAATCTGGAGGGCAAGATTTTCATGAAGAGCAGCACGGAGTCTGGATTAGCAGATCTTGGTGGACGGCAACGACTTCAGCGGACAAGCAATGGCAAAAACTTTTCAAGTTCTATAGCCCAGAAGAAAATCCAATTGGCAGGCAAGCAGTCTCGAGAAGCAGTACATCGAAAGGGGGGCTAATCAGAAAGCTGACCCAATCAAATTGAAAGTCGCTCACAAGCAGTGAAAGAAGACTTTATGTATAAAACCAAAGTGAAAAGTTATTCATATAATCGTTATATAAACATATAGTCTTATAGTTTTAATTATATATTGTTATTGTTAAGCTGATATCAATACATTGTAAGAAAATTTCTTTTCAAAACGCAACTCGAAGAGATAACGTTAATGCGGTGCGACGATATGCGCGCAAAGCTACCAGAACTAACTTTATCGACAGCCGGTAGAAAGCGCGATTTACAGGATGGGCTCCTGGCTCACTTCGGTATTCAGGACGATAATAATAGCAACGACTCGGATGGCGTCGAATCTGCGGCGACCGCTCTCGATTGTCCAGTGCAGGCAGCGTCTATACGCCGATCTTTTTGTACAGTTAAAGATGCAGATGGCAGTGTTTCACGCACTTCGCGCGTGTTGCTGAGGTAGATGAATCCAAAAGCTTCAACTTAAAACAAGAGTTTGTACGTAAATGCAGGGATCTGCCCCATTTAAAGAAAGATTGCAAGAAGAAGGATAACAACAATTGTTATCGGTGCAGACAGCCAGGTCATCGCGCTGCATACTGCAAAATCGAGGATGAGATGCCATTCACGTGGAGAACGCAGCTACTAAGCCAAAAAGCGAGTTTACGGCATCCGGCTTGGAACTAAAAATTATAAAATCTTCCAAATCTTCTCAAATCAAAGGACTCGTCGACACAGGTGCAGATCTATGCCCTATGCGCAGGAACAGTTTACGGCATCCGGCGTGGAACTAAAAATTATAAAATCTTCCTACGCTCAATTCAAAGGACTCGTCGACACAGGTGCAGATCTATGCCTTATGCGCAGGAACAGTTTACGGCATCCGGCTTGGAACTAAAAATTATAAAATCTTCCTACGCTCAATTCAAAGGACTCGTCGACACAGGTGCAGATCTATGCCTAATGCGCAGGAACATTTTCCTCAAGCTAGGCAACGAAACTCTTACAGGAAAAGAAAAGTTTTTGACGAGAATAGGCGAGAGATAAGTTCTAACTTTTGGGAGATTATACCTGTTGACTTATATAATAACAATAGTAACGAAGATAAACTTATCAATTTCGGGTCCAAGTTTCTGCAAGATTTTAGGGGCATGTGTGCAGAACAAGCAGCAGATCCCGTTCACAATGAATTGTCCCATTTAAATCAATCATTGCTTGATTGAAAAGGATGCACTCGAGCAACGCAAATGCTCCGGTACAAATGAAAATTATTTTGAAGGATGAAATACGTGTCTATCAGCACCCTCGTCGTTTACCTGTCTGTGAAAACAGAGAATATCATCCAACCACATACTTGAATACGTATCGCCGGTAAATTTGGTGTCCCAGAAAAACGGAAAGAAGGGACAGTGCTGTGACTATCGAAAACTTAATGGATCTAACAAACGGCTTCTTCTACGATCATTTTTGACCCAATCTGGACAATTTAAACTCCTTTATTGCACAGCTAAGGGCAGTTGCTAGGATACATTATTCAAAGTGGAACCATCAACCCAGGTTTGGAAGAGAGCTCCGAAAGAGATTCTCATTCTCTCAAGTATGAATTTGGAGAGAAAAAAACATTCTGCGTTTGAAAAGCTGAAGACTGCTCTTATTACCAAACCAGTCCTAAAGTTGTATAACCCTAATTTACAAGTAGAAATCCACCCAGACACGTCCAAGTACGGTTTTGGATTCGTATGAACTGTAAGTAATGGCTATTATTGGAGCTCTAGTCAAGTGGCACACAGTCAGTACTGACTGTAATGCGATCAAGATGACGATAAACATAGATGAAGTTCCTCTTTGAGTAGTTTCTGGGATACATCATTCAAAGTGGAACCATCACCCCAGGTTTAGAAAAGACCCAAACTGT
Source organism: Drosophila suzukii (assembly GCF_043229965.1). NCBI lineage: Eukaryota > Metazoa > Arthropoda > Insecta > Diptera > Drosophilidae > Drosophila > Drosophila suzukii. Next base: position 8,573,938 of record NC_092085.1, read on the forward strand.
AAAAGAGTTTCCCATACCACATGACAAAAAACCGTTTATAAACGGCCCTTGTCGGATTTACTGAGAGGCAATTCCAAGTATGAATTTGGAGAGAAACAACAATCTGCGTTTGAAAACCTGAAGACTGCTCTTATTACCGAACCAGTCCTAAAGTTGTATAGCCCTAATTTACAAATAGAAATCCACCCAGACACGTCCAAGTACGGTTTTGGATTCGTATGAACTGTAAGTTCTGGCTATTATTGGAGCTCTAGTCAAGTGGCATGTCTATGTGTTAGGCATAGAGTTCACAATCAGTACTGACTGCAATGGGATCAAGATGACGATAAACATAAATGAAGTTCCTCTTTGAGTAGTTCCTGGGGTACATCATTCAAAGTGGAACCATCACCCCAGGTCCAGAAAACACTCAAACTGTAAAAGAGTTTCTTATATCACATGACAACAACCCGTTTATAAACGGGTACGCATCCATTGCCAGGCCCTTGTCGGATTTACTGAGAGGCGATTTCAAGTATGAATTTGGAGAGAAACAACAATTTCCATTTGACCAATAATCTTGATTTAATTTTTCCCTCTGGCTTCATTTTACTAGTATTTCCACATGTTTTTTAATAGTATTTTTTTGACTTATATGATTTATCAAAGTCGACTTTTATATTATTTATTAGCTTATATAATTCATTCCATTCCATTATATTATGGAGATGAATTATTTCTTAAGGACCGTCATTACTATTGCTCTACCTAGTATTGGGTGTTCGTCTACTACTAATCTAACTTGTACACCTGGAATGGTGGATAATACAATTCCCTCTTGGGTGCTTGTGCAATGTATTAGTGGAGAAGTATCCAAATTAAATGTTTCGATATATAAATTTTCTAATTCATAAATGCTTACTGAAGTTGGTAAAACTAATTGCAGAATTCTTTCTTTAAAATGAATGTCCCTATCATATGTGTCCCTAATTGCTTTTAGTGTAGCCATTTTTATTTAAAATAATTTATTAATTTATTTTTATTTTATTCCATTTTCTTTAATTTTAAAATTTGATTATAGAATTATTTTTCTATTAATGTTGTGTGTGCCAAATATTTTTTTAAAATTTTGTCCAGATCAATTGCCTGGCTCATATATTTCTTCTTAAGACATTTATTATGCAATTTATAAAGTATATAGAAACAATTTGTGCACATTATAACAACAATTATTGTTAACAATGTATGTATTAATTCTAAGTCATTGTTGTTTGACTCTACTTTATTAATAACATTTGCAGGGGAATCCACTGTTTTTGTGTCTATTAAACCCATCTTTGGGGTTGGTATTCTTAATATGTATCTTGGTCTGTCAAAAATTTTACAGTTTTGAATGGATTCGTAAGTTTTGTTAAAGTTATTCATTAACAACTAGGTCGATTTGAAAAATTTAGATTTGACTGTTTGGACCAATTATTATTATATTTTACATATAATCTCCTGCCTATTTTTGTGTATGGTTTTCAGGCCATACTCTAATCGGGCCACTGTTATGTCGCTCAATTTTAAACATTTGCTTAATAAAAAATATGCATCACAGTGCAATTAAAAGAATTTTGCAACGCAGTGCAGAGAAAAATAAATTATGCGCTCTCGGCAGCGCTGTCGGTTCACTTTTCCTTGGTCTAAGGTGGGGCACCGGAGCTGGCTGGACAGGTGTACTCGCAATTTGGGGAGTACAGTGGTCCATCGCAGTCATCCGGGCACGTCTTCTTCAGCTTTGTAATGGCAACTTTTTCTGGAGGAGGCAATGTTTTTATAGTTTTGGCAAGATTTTGAATTACAAAGTAGGTGGATGTGTGTGTGGCTGCGATTTGATTTTTACGTACTGTTAGCAAATTTTGTATGTGTTCAACTTCGGCATGTAGTTTTACCGAGTTGTTCCAACTTATTGCATTGCCGCTGTTCAGCAGCTTCAGTAGTTCAGCATTTCTGGCTTTTAATCTTTTCACTACGCCACTACGTTTGGCACACATCACACTCTATTCACTGCGTTTCTTGTTGTTGTTCTTGTTATTGCTGCCGTTGTTGCAGACGGCGCTGTTGTTGCTGTTGTTGCCGTTGTTGCTGTGTGTGAGGTTGTTCTTATTGTGTGAGGTCCAGATCCAGGTCCAGATCCAGTTGGACCAAAGTCACGGTCGCCATGTAATGCAAAGACATCTTTTATTTATTTTAATATTTTTTATTTTAAATCTGGAGCAGCATTAGTGCCGCTACCAACGTCCAGTTGTTACTGATTTTACATTTTTCCTTAGGTTCTAAGTAAGCCTATGTGTCGTAGCTGCGCTGCCCACAGTTGGAGCGCGAGGGTTTATGTAAACACTGCAACAAAGTAATACAGTGTGTTTGCTTCAAGTACTCTTGGTACAGGTGTGTCTCGGATCCCTCCGTACTTATTTAACGTGACGTGTTCCGCACTGAAGGGATTACTGCCGCGGCATTCTAATATACTCACAAGTGAGTATATAATGCACTGGTCTAGGTTGAGCGCCAGACCAACACCCCGGACTAGAAGCTATAGCTATGTACATAGCAACCACACCAGTAGCAATTGGTCGGGCAAGCACTCCCCCTTGCGTAGCGGCGAGATCTATCTAAAATCTCTACCGTTCTGTGGGTCACAGCACCCGAGTTGTATAACGCAACATCCACGTCGAGCCCGGAGACAACCACAGCCACCACGATACTCCCACAAGAGGGCCGACCTCAATGAGCAATCTTGAAGCTGCTCAACCCGTGGTACCGAAATTACAGGCTCGGTAGGCCTCACCCCTTCAGCTCCGACAAGCTCGGATGGGGCACCCATTGCCATATTAGTCGCCTCCTACGACAAGCTATGACAGGCTGTGGCAGTATTCTTCGCCGCTCCACACGGCAAATACTCTTGGTACAGTAAATATTCAATATATGTGCATACTACACCGTCTTACCGACTGAACGGCACACCAACCCGCCAAAGCAGTCAGCACATTTTTCAGCCGAGCCAACTGCTACCATAATCATAATTCCCTGACCTACTTTAGAATATAGCTTATTTCACTAAACATTACTCTAATCTTCCGTGTTCCCAGTAGTATATAAGCAGGTATCAAATGAAGGAATAAATCAGTTATCAACACACCTCATAACTCCGCGGCTCTACTTCCTACATCTGGGAATAGGGCTCGTAATACACTATCTCAACTAGCAGTTAACCACGTTAGCTCACCCTCAGCGCAGCTCCAGCATCGCCTGTAGTCCGGCATCGCAGTAACCATCGTTACCATTGCCGCGACGCGATCGTCTTGCCATCAAAGCGTCCCCGTGCCAGTGACAACTGCTCATTACCCCCTTATCCCGCGGTGTGACCAAGAAGTGTCTACAATATATCAATTATCTAATAACGATTAGTTTAAACCACTTATTAAAGACAACCTTTTTCTTGACTATTATCTTCATCCTGTCAACGCTGGTATCACCCAAAAATATTTTAAAAATTCGTTTTTGTGATATTTGCGAAAAATATGTTTTTTTAATAACAGTTTGACAGTTAACAAATTGAAAAGTAAGTAAATGTACCATTCTGAATACATATCACATGTTGGGATTGGACTCCAATTACCGGAGTTATAATACCAGTTACTTGATCATATTCTTGATCAGGATTCCTAGCCGAGTCGCTCTAGCCATGACCATCTGTCCGCATGAACGATGGGATCTCGGAAACTATAAGAGCTAGACCGTCGGCAACTGGCATGCAGCTTCTTGGGCTTCCTGCGGAGAGAAAGTTTGTTTCAGCAGGGGGCCACGCCCACTCTAACGCCCACAAGATCCATCCAGCCACGGTGAACTGATAACTTGCAGAAGCCGATCTGTGGAAGGCGTTAGGAGCAACGATAGACAGAAGCGAGCGAAGCGAGTTAGGAAGGCTCAGCGAGCCCTGGAGCAAAGGCGGGTTGACGGAATCTGGAGGGCAAGATTTTCATGAAGAGCAGCACGGAGTCTGGATTAGCAGATCTTGGTGGACGGCAACGACTTCAGCGGACAAGCAATGGCAAAAACTTTTCAAGTTCTATAGCCCAGAAGAAAATCCAATTGGCAGGCAAGCAGTCTCGAGAAGCAGTACATCGAAAGGGGGGCTAATCAGAAAGCTGACCCAATCAAATTGAAAGTCGCTCACAAGCAGTGCAAGAAGACTTTATGTATAAAACCAAAGTGAAAAGTTATTCATATAATCGTTATATAAACATATAGTCTTATAGTTTTAATTATATATTGTTATTGTTAAGCTGATATCAATACATTGTAAGAAAATTTCTTTTCAAAACGCAACTCGAAGAGATAACGTTAATGCGGTGCGACGATATGCGCGCAAAGCTACCAGAACTAACTTTATCGACAGCCGGTAGAAAGCGCGGTTTACAGGATGGACTCCTGGCTCACTTCGGTATTTAGGACGATAATAATAGCAACGACTCGGATGGCGTCGAATCTGCGGCGCCGCTCTCGATTGTCCAGTGCAGGCAGCGTCTATACGCCGATCTTTTTGTACAGTTAAAGATGCAGATGGCAGTGTTTCACGCACTTCGCGCGTGTTGCTGAGGTAGATGAATCCAAAAGCTTCAACTTAAAACAAGAGTTTGTACGTAAATGCGGGGATCTGCCCCATTTAAAGAAAGATTGCAAGAAGAAGGATAACAACAATTGTTATCGGTGCAGACAGCCAGGTCATCGCGCTGCATACTGCAAAATCGAGGATGAGATGCCATTCACGTGGAGAACGCAGCTACTAAGCCAAAAAGCGAGTTTACGGCATCCGGCTTGGAACTAAAAATTATAAAATCTTCCAAATCTTCTCAAATCAAAGGACTCGTCGACACAGGTGCAGATCTATGCCCTATGCGCAGGAACAGTTTACGGCATCCGGCGTGGAACTAAAAATTATAAAATCTTCCTACGCTCAATTCAAAGGACTCGTCGACACAGGTGCAGATCTATGCCTTATGCGCAGGAACAGTTTACGGCATCCGGCTTGGAACTAAAAATTATAAAATCTTCCTACGCTCAATTCAAAGGACTCGTCGACACAGGTGCAGATCTATGCCTAATGCGCAGGAACATTTTCCTCAAGCTAGGCAACGAAACTCTTACAGGAAAAGAAAGTTTTTGACGAGAATAGGCGAGAGATAAGTTCTAACTTTTGGGAGATTATACCTGTTGACTTATATAATAACAATAGTAACGAAGATAAACTTATCAATTTCGGGTCCAAGTTTCTGCAAGATTTTAGGGGCATGTGTGCAGAACAAGCAGCAGATCCCGTTCACATTGAATTGTCCCATTTAAATCAATCATTGCTTGATTGAAAAGGATGCACTCGAGCAACGCAAATGCTCCGGTACAAATGAAAATTATTTTGAAGGATGAAAGAAGGGACGGTGCTGTGACTATCGAAAACTTAATGGATCTAACAAACGGCTTCTTCTACGATCATTTGAGACCCAATCTGGACAATTTAAACTCCTTTATTGCACAGCTAAGGGCAGTTGCTAGGATACATTATTCAAAGTGGAACCATCAACCCAGGTTTGGAAGAGAGCTCCGAAAGAGATTCTCATTCTCTCAAGTATGAATTTGGAGAGAAAAAAACATTCTGCGTTTGAAAAGCTGAAGACTGCTCTTATTACCGAACCAGTCCTAAAGTTGTATAACCCTAATTTACAAATAGAAATCCACCCAGACACGTCCAAGTACGGTTTTGGATTCGTATGAACTGTAAGTAATGGCTATTATTGGAGCTCTAGTCAAGTGAGTCAGTACTGACTGTAATGCGATCAAGATGACGATAAACATAGATGAAGTTCCTCTTTGAGTAGTTCCTGGGATACATCATTCAAAGTGGAAACATCACCCCAGGTCAAGAAAAGACCCAAACTGTAAAAGAGTTTCCCATACCACATGACAAAAAACCGTTTATAAACGGCCCTTGTCGGATTTACTGAGAGGCGATTCCAAGTATGAATTTGGAGAGAAACAACAATCTGCGTTTGAAAAGCTGAAGACTGCTCTTATTACCGAACCAGTCCTAAAGTTGTATAGCCCTAATTTAGAAATAGAAATCCACCCAGACACGTCCAAGTACGGTTTTGGATTCGTATGAACTGTAAGTTCTGGCTATTATTGGAGCTCTAGTCAAGTGGCATGTCTATGTGTTAGGCATAGAGTTCACAATCAGTACTGACTGCAATGGGTTCAAGATGACGATAAACATAAATGAAGTACCTCTTTGAGTAGTTCCTGGGGTACATCATTCAAAGTGGAACCATCACCCCAGGTCCAGAAAACACTCAAACTGTAAAAAGAGTTTCTTATATCACATGACAACAACCCGTTTATAAACGGGTACGCATCCATTGCCAGGCCCTTGTCGGATTTACTGAGAGGCGATTTCAAGTATGAATTTGGAGAGAAACAACAATTTCCATTTGACCAATAATCTTGATTTAATTTTTCCCTCTGGCTTCATTTTACTAGTATTTCCACATGTTTTTTAATAGTATTTTTTTGACTTATATGATTTATCAAAGTCAACTTTTATATTATTTATTAGCTTATATAATTCATTCCATTCCATTATATTATGGAGATGAATTATTTCTTAAGGACCGTCATTACTATTGCTCTACCTAGTATTGGGTGTTCGTCTACTACTGATCTAACTTGTACACCTGGAATGGTGGATAATACAATTCCCTTTTGGGTGCTTGTGCAATGTAATTAGTGGAGAAGTATCCAAATTAATAGTTTCAATATATAAATTTTCTAATTCATAAATGCTTACTGAAGTTGGTGAAATTTTATGAATTGCAGAATTCTTTCTTTAAAATGAATGTCCCTATCATATATGTCTCTAATTGCTTTTAGAGTAGCCATTTTAGTTAAATTATTTTTATTTATTTATTTTTATTTTATTCCATTTTCTTCAATTTTAAAATTTGATAACAGCATTATTTTGATATTAATTTTGTTTGTGAAAAAATTTTTTTTTTAAATTTTGTCCAGATCTATTGCCTGGCTTATATATTTTTTCTTAAGACATTTATTATGCAATTTATAAAGTTTCTAGAAACAATTTGCGCACATTATAACAACAATTATTGTTAACAATGTATGTATTAATTCTAAGTCATTGTTGTTTGACTCTACTTTATTAATAACATTTGCAGGGGAATCCACTGTTTTTGTGTCTATTAAACCCATCTTTGGGGTTGGTATTCTTAATATGTATCTTGGTCTGTCAAATATTTTAGAGTTTGGAATGGATTCGTAAGTTTTGTTAATGTTATTCATTAACAACTAGGTCGATTTGAAAAATTTAGATTTGACTGTTTGGACCAATTATTATTTTATTTTACATATAATCTCCTGCCTATTTTTGTGTATGGTTTTCAGGCCATACTCTAATCGGGCCACTGTTATGTCGCTCAATTTTAAACATTTGCTTAATAAAAAATATGCATCACAGTGCAATTACTTTTCCTTGGTCTAAGGTGGGGCACCGGAGCTGGCTGGAATTAATTAATAATTAATAATAAATAATAATTAATTAATAAATTCTAAGTCAATGTTATCCGACTCGACATTTGCAGAGGAGTCCACTGACTTAACATCTACTATAGCCATTTTTGGCGTATATACTTTTAAATTATAATTATCTGTTTCTGTAGAAAATTTACTTATTGCATTACTTTGCATATATTTTTACAAGTTTTCTACCTATTTTTGTGTATGACTTTCAGGCCACACTCGAATCGTGCAACTTTTATGTCGCTCAATTTTAGACATTTGTTTTATATAACAAATGAAAAAAAATTCCATCGCAGTGCAATTAAAAAAATTTTGCAACGCAGTGCAGAGGAAAAAAAAATTATGCGCTCTTGGTAGCGCTGTCGGTTTACTTTTCCTTGGTCTGACTTGGTGCGCCCGACGGTACCGGCTGCACAGGCTGTACTTCTATGGTGGGGCACCGGTGCTGGCTGCACAGGTTGTTACTTCTTTGGTGGGGCACCGGTGCTGGCTGCACAGGTGTACTCGCAATGTGGGGAGTACAGTGGTCCATAGCAGTCATCCGGGCACGTCTTCTTCAGCTTTGTAATGGCAACTTTTTCTGGAGGAGGCAATGTTTTTGTAGTTTTGGCAATATTTGGGATTACAGGGTTTTTTTTTTTTTTATTCATTTATTCCCTACAATTATATACAAGTAAAAGTGAGTTCAAGAACAGGAGTAGGGGGCCGTGGTTGCGCGGTATCACCGCAACGTATTGCTTCGCACAATGGTAGCCACCTAGGCTGTAGCTTCTCTCCTCTCGTTGTCGGTGCGACGCAGCGTTCGCAGTACGCTCGCTGCGTAGGCTGCCGTCGCTTCCCAATTCGCCTCCTTCAGCAGCATGAGGGGCATGAGACCGGTGGTCTCCATGAGTATCTGGCGGTCATAGCCAAAGCGGCGACATTCAAAAAGGACATGATGAGCGTCCTCGACAATGCCACTGCCGCACTCTGGGCAACCGTCGTGCCCAAAGCGCTTAAGGATGCTTCGGAAGCAGCCATGTCCACTGAGCGCCTGCGTGAGGTAAAAATCCACCTGGCCGTGCTTCCTATTTAGCGATGGCTCTATGCTGGGGATGAGCTAGTGCGTCCAGCTACCCTTGCTGGAGATGTCCCAGGCTGCCTGCCAATTGACGACGCTCTGCATCCTGGCCCTTCTCTTCACCTCGGTCTTGGTACTGCGGGCCGCCTGTTCGCCTGCTAGAGCCGCTCGAATCTCCTTGGCCTCCCGCACCAGTTCACACAGGGGTACTTGGCCTGCGATGACAAGGGCTGCGTCGTCCGAGATCGTCCTGAAGGCACTCGAAATTCTAACGGCGCACAGGCGGTACGTCGAGTTAACACCTCGCATGTAGCTGCTCACAGCAGTGGCCTCAGCCCACACTGGAGCAGCGTACAGCAACTGCGACTTGACAACAGTCGCGAGGAGCCTGGGATTACAGGGTAGGTTGATGTGTGTGTGGCTGTGGTCTGTTAGCAAAGTTTTTTACCACGCCACTACGCACACATCACACTCTTCTCACTGCGTTTCTTCTTTTTGTTCTTGTTATTGAGGTGTAAGCTGTTGTGGTTGCCGTTGTTGCTGTTGTTGCTTTTGTTGCCTTTGTTGTGGCTGTTCTTGCTGTTGTTGCTGTTGTTGCCTTTGTTGCTGCTGATGCCGTTGTTGCTGTCTTCTAATACTGTGAGGTCCAGATCCAGGTCCAGATCCTTTTGGTCGCCATGTAGTGTAAACGCATCTTTTGGTAGTTTTAATGTTCTTTATTTGTATTCTTTATTTGTATTCAGGAGCAGCAACGTCAAGTTGTTTCTGATTTAACAATTTGCCTTAGGATCTAAGTAAGCCTAAGTCTCGTAGCTGCGCTGCCTACAGTTGGACGGCAGAGAGACGGCGATATATATCTTATGTATATCAAGTGTATTAGTTATGCTCTCTTTAGCTGGAGCGCGAGGGTATAAGTATGTATTTGAGTTTGGCTGAGCGGCCGGCGTGTGCAACAGAATGCAGACACTTGCACTTTCTGTGAACGCGCCGATCGACTCAAGTTTCGGCCACTTAGGTTTTTGACCAGGCCTTTGTTTATGTAAACACTGCAACAAAGTGTTACCGTGTGTTAGCTACAGTAGCTCGCGCTGACAGTCAAGGCTTACGCCAGGAAGCTGCCAAGCCGTTGACTTTGCTTTACGCCTTTTGCAAACGGCACACCTTCTCATTCTCCATCCTTGGTATCCAAACTCTCTTATTCTCCCACATTGGTCTCCAAACTTTCTTCTTTGCCAACCTTGGTCTCCAAACTCTCTTCCTCTCCAACCGCTCAGTTACTACGCGAATTCTGGTAAGCGGCTCGCCATCCGTTGCTGCCGCTGCTGAGATTTCTGGGGAGTTATTCAACTCCTCACATTCCCTCTTACTTCGCGAAACAAGTAAAACTCCTACTTTCCTTGCATATCCCAGCCTCAAGCCCTTACAATGCTCCTGCCGATTCCGTGCTCCTTCGTTGCTCCCTAGATGCTCCCTCGACGCCCTTGACTCAATTGATTTTCTACAGCGCTGGTCGTCCTCGTAGGAACTTCAAATCTCCCGCGCCGATATTTCGCTTTTCCCACTGTGACATCGATACTCAGTAGCTATCGATCTCCACCTCGCTGCTCATTGCTGCGTCCTACTCCTTCCGTGGTTCCTCCGATCGGTCACACAAACTGTGCGTGATCGATGTTTCATCCACTATCGATACCGACGGTGAAGCGGTGCCACGTGACCGCACAGATTCTGGCTGTTTTGTCTTTTCCGTTTTATTTTCTCAGCTCCTTCCAGCCTATGCCGTTCGTTATCCTTAACCCCAAGTACAACGGCCCCAGCGGCTTTTCTGCTCGTTTTGAGTTGCACTTTTGGTTGAACCGGCATTTACATCTATTTCTTTCCAGAATTTCCCTATACTGGTGCCGATGCGTGGCTCTGGCAAATGCACGACGGTGAATCCTGTTGCCTTGCGGTCTGGATCACCATCCATCCTTGTGCCGTCCTTGTAAGTGTCCTTCCGCCTGGCGTAATCGCGGAGGATTCTGTCAAATGCCCGACGCTGAATCCTGTTGCCTTGCTGTCGGGATCACCATCCATCCTTATTCACGTCCTTGTAACCTTATGATAGTCCTTTCTGCGTGGGGTGTGGATGACTCTCGCTTCTTTAAATGTATGTGTCGTAATTTGCAGATCTCCGGGGATAGGAAATCTACAACCTGGTAGAGGCCATCGTACCTCGGGGCTAGTTTCGCAGCGAATCCTTCAGCTGCTTTGGACAGGTGATGTTCCTTGGCCCACACTATGTCGCCCACCGCTGGTGACCATTGCCTCCTCAGATTATAGTGTCTGGCTTGGTCCTGGGATGCCTATTTCATATTTCGGCGTACGATCTCGAATACCTCCCTCAGTTTGTTTGCGTTTTCCTCAGGGGTTTCCATATCTTGTCCAGTGCCTAGGGTTTCCTTATCATATAGGCTGCTGGGTAGTCGCCGTTCCATGCCATGGGTAAGAAACGCCTGTGTATGGCCGGTGGATTCGGATGTGCTCAAATTTACTGCTAGCATAATCTCCCGCCACTTCTCGTCCCTGTTTCTCTGGTCCTCCCCTGCGAATTGCGCTATCATGGTGTTGACTCTTCTGTTTGCTCGATCAGTCGGATTCTCTTGTGGAGTGAGTGAATTGTTGTCTGATACCCATCTCAGCCAAGAAACTTTTGCAAATACGGCTTGCAAACTGCACTGCGTTATCCATTATGACCACCTTCGGGACCTCGCACCTTGCGATTATGCGCTCCCTAAACGCCTTCTGCTGTCGCCCTGCGCAGGGGCACCAGTTCCGTCCATTTCGAAAATCTGTCTATCATGACCAGCGTCATTTAGTTCCCGTGATCTAGATAGGGGTCCAACGAAGTCTGCACATACCGTGGCCCATGGCATTTGGGTCAACATCTTCCGGCCGCCTGCATTCGATTGGTCTTAAACCTCTTGCAAGTCTGGCACTTTCTTACATGGGCTCGGGCGTCTCTATGCATGCCTGGCCAGTAGTATCGGGCTGCCAACCGTGCAATTGGCCTCCGGCTTCCTACGTGTCCCGCCGATGGTTCGTCGTGGTTTTCCAAGAACACTGTTTCCCGTAGCGACTTTGGGACGCCTATCTTCCATGTCGCGACGTCTTCACTGCCTGCCTGGTGTGGTATGTTTCTGAACAGTGTCTCACCTTCCATAACATAGTCCGGGTACTTCCGCGGTTGTCCTTATCTTTTCGCCCATGTCCTTGATCCAGCTCCACCCTCCTGAAGCTATTGTCGCCGTTGCCTCCTCTAATCCTCGTAGCGTCTCTGGTAGTGGTTTTCTTGATAATGCGTTGGGCACCACGTTTAGCTAACCCCTTCTGTACGCTATCTTAAAGTCTTACTGCTAAAACTCCAGGGCCCATCTGGCGACTCTTACTGAAGGGCTTTCGATGCTGTTGAGCGCCTTCAGGGCCTAGTGGTCGGTTACTACCTCAAAGTGGTAGCCTTCACGATATGGCCTGAGCTTCCGGATCGCCCAGACGATCGCCAAGCACTCCTTCTCCGCCGTTCAGTGTTCGACTCGAATAGGAGATTAATCTTTCGCCCTTTTCGGTCTCCTGGGTCAGTATTGCTTCGATGCCGTAGTCGCTAGCGTCTGCTTGCAGGATGAAAGTTCTACTGAAGTCTGCGAATGCTCTTGCTTTTACTTTCTCAAACGCCATCTGGTGCTCTGGTGTCAACTCCCACTTACTGCCGTTGCGCAGCAGATCATTCAGGGGTTTGACGATTCTGTAAAAATCTGGTACAAATCGGCGGTACCACGACGCTACTCCTACGTATTGCCGAAGCTCATTGACGGTCGATGGCGGTTCCAGTTCAGCGATGGCGGCTACTTTTTCTGGATCTGTTCCTATTCCCTCGCTAGTCACTCGATGTCCCAGGTACAGAAGGTCCTTCTTAAAGAATTGGATTTTTTCTGGATTCGGCCTCAGGTTTGCCTCCTTTAGACGCCGGAACACTTCTCTAAGGATTCTTTTGTGTTCTTCCACCTAGCCATGTCCGTCTGTCCGTCTGTCTGTCCCGATGAACGCTGAGATCTCGGAAACTATAAGGCCTAGGCTATTGAGATTTGGCGTGCAGATTCCTGAGCTTCTTACGCAGCGCAAGTTTGTTGCAGCAGAGTGCCACGCCCACTCTAACGCCCACAAACCGCCCAAAACTGTGGCTCCTACAGTTTTGATGGCGACGGCGAATTCGCGTAGTAACGGCGCGGCGAGGAGAGTTTGGAGACTTGGATGGAGCACGAGAGAGTTTGGAGACCAAGGATGGAGAGCGAGAAAGTTTGGAGACCAAGGATAGAGATCGAAAGAGTTAGGAGACCAAGGACGGAGAACGAGAGAGTTTGAAGACCAAGGATGGAGAATAAGAGAATGGAGACTTGGCAGGCAGGGCAAGAGTGCCAAAAGCGGATAACGGAACTCCATACCAGAAATATCACATCTCGGCAGTGGAGCGGCACACAGGCGTGCTACCAGCATCACGGGAATCAGCGGGACGGCAGCAGTGGGCGGAGCATCGATTGAAAGCGGTACGTGAAGGACAAGTGGATCAACCAGGAAGCACGGACTTTGGACCCGGAGTGGAGAGATTCAGCGGGCCATGCGCTATAGGGAAATAACGGTTCCCGGAGGCCCTATATAAAGCCGCAGAGCGCTGGCAGGTGGATCAGTCGATCACAAGGAGTCAAACCGTCAAGATGAGCTAGCCGCAGGAATCTCGTAGCGAGCAGACCACAAAAATCAGTTCATTACATCTGGCGCCCAACGTGATTGTCCCAGTAGTAGTAGCAATTTAAACAGAATGGGGAAGAAGTGGATCTACCGGCTTAAAAAGGAGGAATTCGCCAATGTCGCACAGAAGCTTAATGTCACCCTGGACGGCAGATTAGAGGACATGAGAAAAGCATTATCCGAGTATTACTCAGAAATGGATAATGACCCACAACTCGTTGACATCTGGGCCGATTTGGAAGCTACATACCACGACAAAGCCGGCCCCAGCATCACGTTAACAAACGCCGAAGGGGACAACTTAGTGGCAAGCCTGAGCGTTGACAATCTACAAAAGGAGGCAAACAGGAGAGAATCAAGCCAAGACAGGAAAATAACAGCGCTGATCTCGAGACCCAGTCAGTCAGACTATGCAAGGATCGCTAAACAGATCCGCGAATGGTCGTTCAGGTTCGACGGGGCGGAAAAACCGTTCGAGTTCCTAGAACAGGTGGAATGGTCCGCAAGCACATACGGCTTGGAGTTAGACATGTTTCCCCGAGCGAAGCCTGAATTGCTGAAGGGAAGGGCTCTGAAGTGGTTTATCGCCAACAACAAACAATGGAAAACATGGGCGGAGTTCATAAATAGTTTCCACACATACTTTCTACCGAGAGACTTCTTCACCAGGCTGGCGGATCAGGTCAGGCAACGGAAGCAGGTCTTCAGCGAGTCGTTCAAAGACTACATGATCGACATGCAGACGATGGTGAGGCCACTTAATTATTCCGCTAAAGAGACCCTAAGGATCATCAAGGAAAACTGCACCCCCAGTCTAAGGATCTTCGTAAGGGCATAGAAAGTGTCGGACCTGGACACGCTGATGATATTAGCAGACGAGTATGAAGAACTCGAAAAGGAGCGGGAAGCGTTCGCGCAGGAAAACAAATTCTCGAAGAACAAGTCGGCATCGCCAGCGAAGAGACAGGAATCCAGGAGACACGGGGAAACGACCAATGGTCGCCACCTAACCGAGTACCACGGCAGCAGGCAACAGGAGCACCACGCGGAGGCCAATGGACACCACGTCAACAGCAACAGATGCAGCCAGCAAACAATGTTTGGAGGCCACCACGTACAACACCAAGGCCTCGTGAAACGAAACACATTACAGACCCCCAGGAGGCCTGCCGAAAGTGCGGCGGTCATGGACACTGGGCGCGGGGATGTTGGCACCAACGCCTGTTATTCTGCTGGGTGTGCGGGAGAGTAGGCGTCAGGAGCGTCGAATGCTGCCAGCAGGCGGGAACTGCCCAGCGATCTCAGCCGCAGGGAGGCGAGCGGGGGTCGCAAGATGCTACCTCTCCAAACTAACAGGAAAGCTGATCGAGGAGGAGCAGTAGTTGTCCGCAGCGCTGACGATTGGTGAGGGCACATACAAGGCCACAATCGACACCGGGGCAACAGCAAGCTTTATAAGCAAAGAGCTGGCGGAGGACCTAGCTGCCCTCGGAAAGATTACGAGGATACGACGGCAAGTTAGGTTGGCAGACGGAAGATGTGCCGGAATCGATGGGCAGCTGGAGGTGGAAATCGCGTTCGGGAACAAGCGACTGAGCATGAGTCTGCTGATACTACCAGGGGTAGTGGATTCATTGGTGTTGGGATGGAACTTTCTAACACAAGCCGGTACCGAGATTAAGTGCGCTGGACACAAAGTGATAAGGAATCGTCACAAGGGATGGCTCGAGGAGAAGCTTTCGGTAGCAGTGGTACATCGGGCAAGCGAAGATGACGACACGACGAAATTCCTGGAGGCAGAGCTAGCGAGTTTCAGCAGCATAAAGGGAGCGTCAAACATGGCAGAGCATCAGATCACGATGAAAGACGACAAACCAATAAAGCAGCGATACTACCCCAAGAATCCGAAAGTTCAAGGGGAGATCAATGCGAAGGTGGACGAGCTTCTCCAAGTGGGATACATAGAACACTCAACAAGCCCACACAGTTCCCCCATCGTGATGGTTAAAAAAAGATGGAGACTATGCGTCTACTTTAGGCAAATCAACGCCAAGTCTAAAGGATGCCTACCCGACGCCCCGAATAATTTATATTCTCGTCCAACTGAGGGAAGCACGGTACATCAGCAGCTTTTACCTAAAGGATGGGTACTGGCAAATCCCACTGAAAGCGGACAGCAGGCAGTATACGGCGTTTACAGTGCCGGGGAAAGGCTTATTCCAATGGAGAGTAATGCCATTCGGACTTCATTCGGACCGGGTGATCGGTCCCGAAATGTGCCGCACGCATTTGCTTACCAGGATGACATCATAGTGATCGGGCGCTCGCTGGAAGAACACAAGGCCAACCTAAAGGAAGTGTTCCGACGGCTAAAGGAGGCAAATCTGAGGTTAAACCCGGAGATGTGCCAATTTTTAAAGAATGAGCTGTTATATCTTGGTCATCGAGTGACTAGCGAGGCAATAGGCACGGATCCGGAAAAGGTAGCAGCCATCGCCGAACTAGAACCACCATCCACAGTAAGAGAGCTCCGACAGTACCTGGGCGTAGCATCATGGTACCGCCGGTTTGTACCTGACTTCGCAATAATAGTCAAACCTCTCAACGATCTGCTACGCAAGGGCATAAGTGGGTGTGGACAAAGGAACATCAGACGGCGTTCGAAGAGGTGAAGTAAAGACTCGTCGCGGACCCTGTACTGGCATGCCCGGATTTCGACAAACCTAGGGTATTCAATTGCGTTGCAAAAGTGTAAGCTTTGTAAGTTTGCCAGACGAGAATTGTGAACGCCCTCTATTTTAAAATATCGTTGCAGGAAATTGACGTACAAAATAACGCCAACTTTTAAATTTTTGTGAAAAGAAGGCTATGATATTTTCTGTCATTAAAACCCAACTTTTCAGTATATTTTTAGTATTTTAGATAAAATTCCTACCCATTATTAACCCCCTATTTCTAAACAAGTACAACAGATTTGTATACATAGGCTAAGGTGTTGTAGGCCTTGAAAACTATTTTGTATGGAAATTGTTGTTGGAACTGCTTACACTTTTACACTTTTCAAACGATTGCAACGCAATTGAATACCTTACTCAAGCCGAACGCTCAACGGCGCTGAGAAGAAGTGCTTGGCAATCGTCTGGGCGATCTGAAAGCTCAAGCCGTATGTGGAAGGTTACCACTTTAAAGTAGTAACCGACCCCATGGCGCTGAAGTGGCTCAACAGCATAGAAACCCCATCAGGGAGGATCGCCAGATGGGCCCTGGAGTTGCAGCAGTACGACTTCGAAATAGCGTACAGGAAAGGACAACTCAACGTGGTGGCAGACGCTTTGTCAAGGCAGCCACTGCCGAAAACACTTCGAGGGATCAAGGAGACGTCGGCGGCGGAAGCTTCTGCAGCATGCAGCTGGATTCTGGAAATGCGCGAAAAGATAAGGACCCAGCCGCAAAAGTATCCGGACTACGTGATGGAGGGTAACCTCATAGAGGTATACCTCATAGAGCGGGCAGCGAAGATGTCGATGCGTTCCGAAAGCTCTACGGGAAACGGTGCTGAAGGAGAACCACGACTCACCGGCGGCTGGCCATGTAGGAAGCCGGAAGACAATAGCACGTCTGGCAGCCCGGTATTACTGGCCAGGAATGCAGGAACCTGGTGACGCAGGTGCCAGAGGAACCATGGGCTACGGTACGTGCGGACTTCGTCGGACCCCTGCTGCGTTCGAAGCACGGCAACCAAATGCTGCTGGTATTGATAGACCGGTTCTCCAAGTGGACTGAGTTGGTGCCGCTGCGAAGCGCGACGGCCGAAGCTTTTAAAGAACGCATAATCGCGAGTTATGGGGTCCCCAAAATAGTCATATCGGACACCGGAGTCCAGTTTGCCAGCAAAATTTTCAAGAGTTTCCTGGCCGAAATGGGAGCCAAGCAACAGTTCACAGCTCCATACACCCCACAGGAGAACCCGACTGAGAGAGCCAATAGGACGGTGAAAACAATGACAGTGCAGTTCGCAGGGCAGAACCAAAGAGACTGGGACGAAAAATGGCCGGAAATCATGCTGGCAGTAAACACGAGCGTTTCAGAATCCACAGTTTACACACCGTCGTTCATTACCCAAGGCAGAGAACCAAGACTACCGAGTGCCCTATACGACAGAGAAACAGTAGGGACCGGACGACTGACAGAGACCCCGGAGGAGAAAGCAAACAAACTCAGAGAAATCTTCGAGATTATAAGGAGGAACCTGGAGAAAGCATCCCAGGACCAGGCTAGGCATTATAACCTAAGGAGGAGGCAATGGACGCCAAAGGTGGGTGACGTCGTGTGGGCCAAGGAACAACACTTATCAAAAGCGGCGAGGGGTTCGCAGCAAAATTGGCCCCGAGATACGACGGACCTTACCAAGTCATGAGTTTTTCGTCACCAGTAATCTGCAAAACACGACACATAAACACAAAGAAAGAGCGTGCCACCCACGTAAGCGAGCTGAAACGGAAACTAACGGAAAACACAAGCGAGTGGCTACAGCAAGCAGACACAACAGATGAAAAACAACATTGAAAGTACAAGGATACCTCCAAGGATGACAAAGGGATACTACGAAAGGAGACCTAGGATACCTCCAAGGATGCCCAAAGGATGCTACGAAAGGAGTCCAAGGATACCTCCAAGGATGCCCAAAGGATACTACGAAAGGAGTCCAAGGATGCCCAAAGGATGCTACGAAAGGAGTCCAAGGATACCTCCAAGGATGCCCAAAGGATACTACGAAAAGGGTCCAAGGATACCTCCAAGGATTCGAAAAGGATACTACGAAAAGAGTCCAAGGATACCGCCAAGGATGCCCAAAGGATACTACGAAAGGAGTCCAAGGATACCTCCAAGGATGCCCAAAGGATACTACGAGAGGAGTCCAAGGATACCTCCAAGGATGCCCAAAGGATACTACGAAAGGAGTCAAAGGATACGTCCAAGGATTCCCAAAGGGTACTACGGAAAGAGTCCAAGGATACCTGCAAGGATTCCCAAAGGATACTACTAACCAATTCCAAGGATACCTCCAAGGATACTACAGGGCATCTACAAAGGCCCGATGAAACACATAAAGGACATCAGGAGAACGTTAAGGATTCCCAAAGGATACTACAAAAAACTTCCAAGGATACCTCCAAGGATTCGAAAGGGATTCTACAAACCGACTACAAGGATACTACAGCAGGAAAACGTTAAGAACACAAAGGGAGCAAACCAGAGCGTCTAAAGTCTCGATTGGGACTGATTGGAGGAAAGGGAAAAACACGCATCAACAGTCTGCCGAAGGAAGGTGGAAGACGGTTCAGATCAGAGAGCTGTACCTTAGATCTGGGTAGTAAGGAGAGGCTGAAGGAAATAGCGGGATTGAGCAAAGAGGAAGGCTCGGAACCGAGGTGACGTTGAAGGGAGCCCAGGCTAATTTTATATTTCCAGGCGCTCTAAAAAATTTTTTTCGTTATGTTAGGGAGGAGAAAGGCTTACGGCAAATGGTGCCGAAACATCGGACGGCTCTCCCTCGGCCCCATTCCCTGTCAGGACTCGTACCTGAGCTTGGCATAGCTATCCTCTTTATTTGCCATAAGCAATTTGACTGTTTTATAGAGCAGGTAGCTTAAATAGTTTTTTATATGCGAATACCAATTTGCTTTTATTGTCAAACCATTAACTTAAAGCGGCCGCTCATAAAAGAGGCTTGACTATAAGATGTTTTAATTTTTGTCATTTACAATTGCGCCCTTCTTTTACAAACCGATGAACGCGGATATCTCGGAAACTATTGAAGCTAGAAAGATAACAGTAAGCATGCAGACTCTTCTGCTTCTTGCACTACAGGTTACCACACCCATTCTAAAGCCCACAAACGCTCATAATGCCGTTTAGCGACAATGTTTTTTTTACATTTTGTAAAAAGGTAAATGAGATTTTGTTCTTGTTATCAATACCCATATACACATTCAAAAATAGGACCAGTCCTAGAATATAATATCAATCAATGTTTTGCATTTCAATTGAGATTGCACACCACACGCAGCAAATATGCTATTTTCACTAATTCGCTACTAAGTCGGTAGGGGCGCTATATGCTTTTATGCTTTGATATTTTTTTTTTGTGTTTTCTCCCTTTGGATACTAACAGTTTAAAATCTTATATTAATTAACCTAACTAACAGTTATATGACTTGTATTGAGGTAAAAGGCCCCGAAGGTTATTGCTGGGTTGAGAGGTCGTTGCGTGGTAGGCGGGATCTGCTGGAAACCCAAGTCAAGCCTCTTCCGAGACGATTTGGGTGCACAGAGGGTTTTTCATTATAGGACGTTTTTTTTTTGTCTATTTCATTTTTTACAACAAGAATGCCAAGGTCCCTGTGGATGTTTTGGTTGCGAATTTACCATGGTGCCCCAATGATAGTTCGCAGGATTTTCGAATGAGCGCGCTGTGTGTATGGTCTATGTTGCTGCTGCTCGCGTTCCCCCATAGCTGAAAGCCATATGTCCAGATGGTCTTGAGAGTGGAGTTGTAGAGCAGGAGCTTGTAGTCCAGACAGAGGGGCGAACGAGCATTAAGGATCTAGTGGAAACTGCTGGCTTTTAGTTTTAGATGTACTTTCTTGCGTTGGATGTGTCTTCTCCAGGTTAGACGTCTGTCAAAGTGGACGCCGAGATACGTTACTTCGTTGACTTGGGGAATTTGCGAACTATTCAATGATAGATGTTTGCCTATTGAGAGTAAACGTTGTGTTTACATTTGTGCTCATTTACTACCTCTCTACTACAAGGAGGTGATTGGCTAGCTGTGTTTTTGCTCGGCCTGGTTACCTCAAGCGACTGAGGTTTGCAGTGTCGTCAGAGAACGTAGATGTTGTTAGCTTCTCGTTCGTAGGGATATCTGCTGTGTATAGGAGGAACAGAGTAGACCCAAGTGCGCTTCCTTGCGGGACTCCAGCTTCGATAATGTAATTAACAAAATACTGTACAACCCTAATGTCTACATTTGTACTGTAAGTCCTCTAATAACTCTCCGCTTTGCTCGGCTTAACGAGCGTTTGGAACTACAGGCAGTAGCATATCATCTTAGAAAGAGAAAAGTCGTCTCGGTCTTGACTTTCGGTTCTTTGATCAGTTTATACTTATAATTATAGAAAGCGCTATATAATTCAGTTTATTTATTGGATACTAACAATATGTGTATCAAATCTTATACTAACTAAACTAACTAACAGGTAATGATGTAAGAGGCCACGGAAGTTATTGGTGTGTTGGGATGTTGGTGGGCGGGATCTGCTGAAAATCCAAGTCAAGCCTTTTGCGAGACGATTTTTGTGCACAGAGAGTTTTTCATTGTAGGACTCTTTTTGTTTGTCCATTTCATCTTTTACGGCATGAATGCCGAGGTCCCTGTGGATGTTTTGCGAGTATACCATGGTGCCCAGTAATAGTTCGCAGGATTTTCTTTGTTGCTGCTGCTCGCGTTCCCCCTTAGCTGGGAGCCATATGTCCAGATGGTCTTGAGAGTGGAGTTGTAGATCAGGACCTTGTAGTCCAGAGGCAGGGGCGAACGAGCATTAGGTGTACTTTCTTGCGTTCGATGTTTCTTCTCCAGTTTAGTCGTCTGTCAAGGTGGACGCCGAGATACGTTTCTTCGTTGACTTCGTGAATCTGCGTACTATTCAATGATAGTGGGGGGCATGTTTGCCTGTTGAGAGTAAACAATATGTGCTTACATTTTTGTTCATTTATTTTAATACGCCTGTTGGGGCGGTGCGACTTGATCGCTGAAGTAGTTGAAGCCCCAAGATCGAATGGTACGCATAAAAACACGGGGGGTACTTTAGGGTTTTTACGCGACGTGCGTAGGTGTTTATTGGATCACTTTGAAATACGAACTGCTTAAGCCTAACTTATCTTAAGCGCTCCAGAGCAGAGCGGTGACTTAGGGGAGAGATGGAGAGGGAGAGCGGACGGCAGTGCGAGCGCGCGAGATGTAGACATCTGGATAAAACTGCCGCTCGACACTACCTCCTGAAATTAAACGCCCTTTTGACGTGAACACGCCAGTCAAATAGGCATCTCTCTACTACGAAGAGATGATTGGCTAGCTGTGTTTTTGCTCGGCCTGGGCACCTCGAGCGACTTAGGCTTGCAGTGTCGTCAGCGAACATAGATATTGTTAGCTGCTCGTTCATTGGGATACACCCTGTGTATAGAAGGAAAAGAGTAATGTGATTCCATGCTTGACTCCAGCATCGATAATGTAGACAGTAGGTCCTAGCGCGCTCTCTTGCAGGACTCCAGCTTTGATAATGTAGTCGTCGGATGTTGTTGAGTTTCATCTTACTGCGCAGACTCTGTTGTAGAGATACGACTCAAGTAGCTTGTCAGTGTAATCAGGCAAGTGTGTTCTGACTTTGTGCATAGGGCCATCGAGCCATACTCGATTGAAGGCTAGAGATACATCGAGGAATATTGCTCTGCAGTATTCCCGATGCTCAAAGGCTGTGCGTATTTCTGATGTTAATCTGTTAATTTGTTCGATTGCTCCATGGGCGGACGGTAGCCAAATTGATGAGCAGGGATAACATTGTGTGCTCCTAGAAATGGTATTATGCGAGTTAGAAGGCATTTTTCCAACAACTAAGCCACACAAGATAATAAACTTATTGGTCTGTAAAATGACGGAATTGTGTGGTGGAAATTCAATTTTCATTTTTGGTTCGGTTCTATCTTCGTCACTTCGGACCCAGCTGCCTGATGAAATTTCTTATCGGAGTGGAGTTGTAGAGCAGGACCTTGTAGTCCAGACAGAGAGGCGAACGAGCATAAAGGATCTAGTGGAAACTGCTGGCTTTTAGTTTTAGATGTACTTTTTTGCGTTCGATGTGTCTTCTCCAGTTTAGTCGTCTGTCAAAGTGGACGCCGAGATACGTTACTTCGTTGACTGTGTACTGATCTGCGTACTATTCAATGATAGTGGGGGGCATGTTTGCCTGTTGAGAGTAAACAATATGTGCTTACATTTTTGTTCATTTATTTTAATACGCCAGTCAAATATTTATTTTGTGCATGAGGCCATCGAGCCATACTCGTTCGAAGGTTTGAGATACATCGAGGAATAATGCGCTCCAGTATGTTCCTAGATAAAGTATTATGCGAGTCAGAAGGCATTTTTCGAAAAAATTAGACAGACACGATAACAAACTTATTGGTCTGTAGGATGACGGAATTGTGGGGTCTTTTCCTCGCTTCCGTGTCATTATAATAATATATTTTTTCCATTATCCTTTATCCGCGTGATCCCCAGTGCGCGTGCTTGGCATTTTAGGAAGTTGTAAAAGTCCATGAGTTGTCTTTTAGAAATTGTAAAGCGAGGTGGGCAGTAGACAGCGGCTATGAAAAGGTTTCCGTTACCTTACTGCACTTTTATAAAAGTGGCCTGCAAGTTATTAGTTGAAAACCTTTGGTGAAAGTGGTGCTTGATGCGTTCTCTGACTAAAGGGCCGGTTCCGCCGTTGGCTTTACCATCTGGATGATCTGTGCGGTATAAAGTGTAGCCTCTTATTTCCAAGTTGTATTTGCTTGTGAGGTACACCTTTACCAGTAGCTTAATGTCGATATTATTCGTAGATTTGCTATCGATTTTTTGGACTGCTTAGCTGCAAGCAGCTGTAACATCAGTGTTTGCAACGTCGTTTTCACGAATAACAGGAATTCCATCATACTTTGTTGCATCGTGACAATGATAGCTTCCAGAGTGTATTGTGACTGTACTTGGACCTGCTGAACGTTTCCTAGATTAGACCATTTACGGTGTGGTTTTCTTGGCAGTTTTCGCATTACTTCTTTTTGGGGTCTTCCTTGTTGAGAGGGAATTTGCCGAATTGTGGAAGTCTCTACAAGCTATTCGACTATTCGAAGTAAACAGTATGCCCTGGCGTGTCCATACTCCTGACAATTTGGGCCGTTCCTTTTAGGTGACTCTTCCACCTTAATTTTTCGGTTCAATAAGTATTGCTGGTTATAAATGGGGTGCACTTCATCTTTACTCAAGACTCTGCTGTTTGGATCTAGCTCTACCCTGAAGAGTGGTTGCGGCTCTTTTCATTCGAGATTTGCTCCATAATGTAAACTGGTGGGGGCTTAGGTTTCTCTTGAGCCTATTTTGGTTAACTTTCTGCTAGAAGCGCAAATCTATTACTGTGGGGTATTTTTTTTATTTGTTACCTATCGCGGTTTTCTGCGGGCCAAGCTTACGCTTGATATTGGTGTATCGAACTAATCCGTTCTGTACGGCCGGACCCGCCTGCTGAATTTTGTTTTAGTTTTGGTTAGCTGTGGTTTTTGTTCCCGTTGAACGTAGCGCTGCGGTCGCAGTCGATTCCGAAATAATAGCCGTAGCTGAGGTTGTTGTTGGTTTGGTTACAGTAGCTGTAGTGGTTGCTGATAGATTTAGTGCGAATGCAGAAGTTTTACCGGTGCATGTTGTTGGTGCGCCAGGGGTCGAAACTGATAATGGGGAGGTTTTGCACTAATAACTTTACGCGTGCTCTTTGCCTACCGACCGTCTGTGGGATCGTTTTTTGCACTTCGCTATCCCGCGTTGAATGATACGAGGTTAATCGCTCTTTATTTTGTTCGTTTATTATAAAAAAATAATTATGCACTTCTTTAAGTCAGTACACTGAATTTTTAATTTTAAACCTTAATTTTATTTTCTTTGTGTTTAGTTTTTGTGTTTTTTTTGCTAAATGCAATTTATCAACTTTCTTGAACTTTTCCCGGAGCTCGAACGAGACACGTCCGCCCTCTTCAACTGCAAGGTTGGCAATAAAATTGTGAGGAGTTGAATAACTCCCCACAAAAAGAAGCAGCAGCAGATGGCCGGCCGCTTACCAGATACGCGGCGAATTCGCGTAGTAACGGCGCGTCGAGAAGAATTTGGAGACCTGGATGGAGATCGAGAGAGTTTGGAGGCCAAGGATGGAGATCGAGAGAGTTTGGAGACCCAGGGTGGAGAGCGAGAGAGTTTGGAGACTTCGCGGGTAAGGCAAGAGTGCAGTGTGCAAAAGCGGATAACGGAACTCCGCAGCACTCTGGACTCCCGTGAGTTTTGGACCAGGACAAGAAGTGCCACATCTCGGCAGTGGAGCGGCACACAGGCCTGCCACAAGCATCACGGGAATCAGCGGGACGGCGGCAATGGGCAGAACATCGGTTGGAAGCTGTGCGTAAGGGACAAGTGGGTTAACCAGAAGTCACGGACTTTGGACCCGGAGTGGAGAGATTCAGCGGGCCGTGCGCAAAAGGGAAATAACGGTTCCCGGAGGCCCTATACGAGGCCGCAGAGCGCTGGCAGCTGGATCACTCGATCAAGAGGAGTCAAACCGTCAAGATCAATCAAATACCAAAGGGAACAGTCAGTCAACCAAATAATCTACATGGGGGCAACAGCAAGTCGAGTCTAAAAGCCCATATAGTGCACCCTTCGTCCTAGTTCGTAAAAAGATAGACGAGTGGAGGATGTGTGTCGACTTCCGACAATTAAACGCGAGGCCATTCGGGTTACTCTCTGCTACGTTCCCACGCCCCATAGATAGTGTCATCGAGCCCGAGATAGATCCGTTCGCTATTGTGAACGTCATCTGTTCGGAGCAGATCGCCATATGAAGTTCTTGGAGCCGAGCTTTTACACAGTCCGTCTGCCGCTCCGAGTAAACGCTATACATTTTAATGTAACCTATTCGTTATTAATTATAACTATAAGGGTGGCATATTTGTTGCCTTCCCCACAAACATTTGGTGACCACGACGTGATATAGTTTTTATCGGAGTCGGCAGCTCGGTCTCGCGATTGTTTAATGTAGTTTAAACAAGGATTTTACAGGCAGAAGAAAGCGTTTCCGACCCAAAAAAGTATATATAATCTTAAACCGATCTAGCGCCCACAACTTGTATTTTGTGCTTAACAAAAACGTGGTTATCAGTGATGAAACCAAATGTTACCAAAGAGAATAAGGTTTGTCATGAATGGTTTAGTGAATGGATGGAATATTGCTTTTTCTGGTACAGTATTATCCATAGATAAAATTATTTTTCGGGTAGAAATTCTTACAAATTAGACGTTAGAGGGAAACTAAGATCATGAGTCGCAATATCAGCTACTTAATCGATGGAGACATAATAAATCAGTCAGAAGTATAAACTGGAATAGTCTTCGTTCGGCTCTCAGGCAAACGTACCGGATCTTATAAGGCAAAGAAAACATAAAGGGCAAGAAACCTTTGACCATTTATACGACGAGATCAGCTTGAAGTTGGATAAGATGGAATCGCCCTTTTCAAACAGCAAGCTTGTCAGGATTCTAAAGAGTAACTTTTGGTCCGATTTTCGTCACGAGACTCACCTGTGTATCACATCTTTGAGAAGTTTGTCGAAGGGAGTCCTTTTTGAAGGATGCTAAGCGGACTCATGGGTGCGGAAAGAGAATTCCATTCAAGAAAGACAGGATGATCTTGTAGCCAATGTATCACATTTTCGCGAAGTTTGTCGGCGAAGGGGGTCTTTTTTACAGGATGTTAAGCGAACTCAGGGGTTCGCAAACAGAATTCCATTTAAGAGAGATATCTGATAGTGAAGTAGACGTGAGTGTGATGAAGAAGGTCACCGAATCGGGTTTTTTGTAATGGACGCAGCAGGTGTCTGGAAAAGAACATATGGAACCGTCAGTGATATTGTCGCATTGCTTCCGGAATTCAATCCACCGGCTGGAAAATCCTTGGACTCACATCAATTTGTAAAGCGTGTTAACTTCCTTAGTAACTCTTGTCGTTGGGATGATCGTAAGCTAATATTTGCAGTTCATCAAAAGATACTGCGTGCTGCTCGATATTGGGTAGACTCGACGGATCAAATATTTCTACCGGGTTACTATCCGGCAGACGTTCACCTTAAGATGTCAAAAACGAATAGAGATTCCACCGAGTCACCGTCGTATTATTTCTACAATGTGCTCGCCTTAGGTAAGAAGGGTGAGCTACAAGATTCAGCGATTTGCACACACACTATCAACGGGATTAACGACTACGACTTAAAGAGAAAGATATCCAATTTTTCTTGTAACGAACTTCTACGCGATATTCTTGCGTACTCAGTGCATAATATCATAAAGCATAACGTCATTGGTTACAAAACGTCTTTTCAACGATAAAATCTAAGTATAGGTTAAATGCTAAAATTGTCAGAAACTTGGACAATATTCTTCGAAATGTCTTGAGCCCCAGCGCAAGCAAACATAAGGTTTTGCTAGCTGCCCCCCGTTAACCCAAAGACAGGTCCAAAAATTAATAAAACTGATTCTGATTCTGATTCTGATTCGAAAATCTCCAAAACAATCTCGGTAAACGGCAATGAAACCGTCGCATTCGAAAATCCAGGCAGTACGCGAACGGTAATCAGTAAGTCATTCGCCGAAAACGTAGGTGTTCTACAACGTGTCCTGTTACTCTGATCGGACTTGGTGGAAAATTTCTTTGCACATAAGTTGATGTTTTGGTCGTAGAAGATAAACTAATAACCGAAAATGTACTTTTGCGTAAGGATATTCTTTGTCGCGATGGAAACAAATTGTAATACGCCTTTTGCACTCAGACCAGTCGTCGGTAATAATATCTCCGAGTTACTCTATAGTAATAACATTCGCCTTAACAGTATAACCGCAAAATACCATTTCCAATTTCAAATCTGGAGAAGCAACTTGCCAAATTTAGCTGGGAATTCCTATTTTTCTCAACTGGGACCCAGCAGTATTTCAAGCGGTCATGAACATAATGGTCAAACGCATAGAGCCAGGTGAGGTACTCGCATATCTAGATGACGTCACTGTTCCCAGCAAAACATTTGATGAGGGTATCCAACAACTCGAAAAATTCTTCCGAGTTCTTAAGGAGAGCGGTTTAACACTTCGCTACGATAAATGCAAGTTTCTTTAATCAGAAATAACTTTCTTTGGGCCATATTGTCAGCAAAGGTGGTATCACTACTGTCGAGAACAAGGTGCGCGCTATTAAAAACTGCAAAGTCCCCACTAACGTAAGGAAGATCAGACTATTTTTGAGTCTAACGGGGTTCTTTCGAAAGTTGGTTGAAAACTACTCTTTAATAAGAAGACATCTTACACGACTGTTGCGTACATCAGAGAAAAACTTTGCAGCACATCATGAGGTACACACAGATGCCTGTGAGATCAGACTAGCAGATTGTTCTGCCATCGCTAAGGTAAAACTCAATAAAGAATTAATCCCGCAAGTCGCACGTTGGTGGATTAAATTACTGGACTACGACTGCGAATTTATTCATCGTGATGAAGTAATATGGCCCATGTGGATGCCATGAGCCGCGCTGCCGATTCCTGGTAAATCCTTACAGGAAGTAGTGCGCACCATAATTGGTTGCTTCAGGATAAGGCCCTTGTCCAAAAATTTGCTGTATTGAAAGGACATCGTACCGGAAATCAGCTAAAGCAACTTCAAGCTGATTACGTCATCAAAAATCACCGTCTATATCGCAAGGTCGAAAAAGGAATATCTTTTGTTGAACCAAAAACCGTGTGGTGGCGCAATGTTATGATGTGTCAAGATGATTTTTGACAGTTTGACGTCGTCCAGAAACATCTCTCTGCAGCTATACAGACTCCACAGGTAATCTTGTAGTTGTTAAAAGCGAACCAGCTGCTACAGGCGAGTAGCGAAAGCTCGAACCACACTACAGAGGACCATTTAAAGTCGTCAAGATCCTTGGATATGATCGTTATGTAATCAAAGTCATCCCAGGACGTAAATAGTATTCTGTCTATTCCTCCGACAAAATCAAGCCGTGGTGCTTTGACATCCCTGAGCTGGATGTTCCCGACGATGACGAGGATCGATTCGTGGACCATCCGAATACAGTCTTGGCCGAGCTGTAACGATCGAGTTCTGATGGAGAAGCATTGGACAGCAATTGCGGAACGACACGAGCCACGTCAGCTCCGCGAGAACGACACATCTCAGCGTAAAAATTTCATAACCCGGATACTTATATTTGTACTTTGTAATCAAGTTGTTTATCTTTAAAAATACAATTAATAATACGATTTAGTGTCATTATTCACCGTAAGCCGAGCTATCTATTCGCATTATCCCTGACAAACCAAA
This sequence comes from Drosophila suzukii, assembly GCF_043229965.1. Lineage (NCBI taxonomy): Eukaryota > Metazoa > Arthropoda > Insecta > Diptera > Drosophilidae > Drosophila > Drosophila suzukii. The sequence goes on from NC_092085.1 coordinate 8,602,606, forward strand.
AGCGACTCACACATTCCTCGATACAGCGCCAAAGTATTGGAATGTGAAGTGGGATAGTGCGCAATAAGTGAAATCGAGCAAAAATTGAAGGACACAACGTTAGGCAAAATTAATACACTAAAGCCCCACAACATAAGTGTAGAGAAGCGGGACTTTCGGAAAATCGCGAGGACATGGTTGTTGTTTTATGTCCTTTCCATGGTAGGTGCCCCTTGCGTATCCTCTATCTCATAGAAGGAATTGCGTTTTCGTCTTCGAATTCTTCCTTTAACAAAAGTGAGGCCAGTCTGGCTTATAGCCCTTTGCAAAATGACTTTGCTGGAAGTTTCTTCTGTAGATTCTGTAGAAAATGAGTCATTCCTGTTAAAGAGAACCAAACGATCTTCTAGCAAATATGAACGCGGATATCTCGGAAACTATCAAAGATAGAGAATTGGGATTTCAGATTTAGATTCCGTAGCCTTAGGCGCAGCGCAAGTTTGTTACGCGAATATGCCAAGCCCACTCTAACGCCCACAAACCGCCCAGATATGTGGCGCACACAATTTTTATGCGAGATACAAAATTTTAACTGAAATGTTTCGGGCATTTCGTCTGCTGTTGTTTTTGTAGGCATGCCTACGGGAACTTTTGGAGATGTTACCGCTGATGCAAACAGGGCAATATTTTTAAAGCGCAAGGCAACGGCGTTATTTAATAGAGTGGAGCGCGGTGTAGTAGAAGCAGCAAGTAGAAGCAGCAACAGATGGCCGGGCGCTTACCAGATACGCGGCGAGTTCGCGTAGTAACGGCGCGGCGAAGAAAGTTTGGAGACTTGGATGGAGAACGAGAGAGTTTGGAGACCAAGGATGGAGAGCGAGAGAGTTTGGAGACCAAGGATGGAGATCGAGAGATAATGGAGACTTCGCGGGCAAGGCAAGAGTGCCGTGTGCAAAAGCGGATAGCGGGACTCCACCGGACTTTGGACTTTCCCGTGAACTTTGGACCGGGAGAAGAAGTGCCACATCTTGGCAGTGGAGCGGCACACAGGCGTGCCACAAGCATCACGGGAATCAGCGGGACGGTAGCGGTGGGCGGAGCATCGATTGGAAGCGGTACGTGAAAGACAAGTGGGTCAACCAGGAGGCACGGACTTTGGACCCGGAGTGGGCCATACACAAAAGGGAAATAACGGTTCTCGGAGGCCCTATATAAGGCCGCAGAGCGCTGGCAGCTGGATCAGTCGATCACAAGGAGTCAACCCGTCAAGATCAATTAGATACCAAAGCGAACCATCTAACAACCAGATAATCTACAAGGGAGAAGCAGCAAGTCGAGTCGCCAGAGAAGCATCGCCCTGGGAGCCTACGAGGAGCAAAATTGCTACGTCGAGACGTTCGGGATTCGGATACCAGGAATATCCGAATTGAAACACAAGTGGCTGAGTTTCGGAAGGCATCGCACGGCTAAGTCAAGGCGTTTGTTTTCAAACTTTGTCACGAGCACACCCTGGCGAGTCGCCCGGCGGGTCTGTCAGAGACAAGCAAACTAGTCCTACGGCGAAGAACCGTCAGCTTGGGGAGGAAAGTTGTCTGAGACCCAGCGTACCTTGCCCGACCAAGCAGGACCTGGCGTGACGGACGAGCGGTGGATCGATTTGCAGTTTCAAGAGGCGTTCGCCTGGAGAGCCCTGCGATTACCGGAGTCCCCGAACAGCAACCGCCCAACTCCCCGAGTGCCAGAACACCGAGCTACCGGTCAGGAGACAACGCAGAGGATATCGGCAGCGACGCAAGCAGCCACGTTACCATCGCCGCGCGGAACTCATTGGGGAGCGCAGGATTGTCGCGGACGTCAAGCATTAGGGAAAAGCCGGGTGGAACGTTCGACAGCGCTAGGCGTAAAGCAAAGTGAACTGCTAGGCAGCTTCCTGGCGGTAGCCTTGACTGTCAGCGCGATCTGAGCAAGAACCTAGCGGGACCGTCTGGGACAGAGCAAGGGACAGGTATTGACTCGAAAGGCGTTGGCCTGGAGAGCAAAGCTTGTTCGCCCTAGTCTGAGAACGGTGACGCTTCCCTAAGCCCACAAGGCCGAATTCTCTGCGAGTCTAAGGCGCGACAAGCGACCCCGAGGCAGCGCGTCGGCAAGCGAGCAGAGGCGGCCACTGCGAGCGTCCCAAGACACAGGAGCCAGCGGACGTCGAGTCAACGCGTCGACAAGCCAGGTAGAGGGGCACTAGCAGCCGGCGAAACCAGAGCAAGGAGATACCAAAGCCAGCCCAGCCACACACGCACGAATACCACGAGATTAACCCTTTGTTTTCTCACTGATCTACGGGGCAGTCACGTCATATAAATTTGGTGGGACGAACACACAATCTTCTGAGCTAGCCGCAAGAATCTCGTAGCGAGCAGACACAACAAAATCAGTTCGTTACATCTGGCGCCCAACGTGATTGTCCCAACAGTGAGAACAGCACAATAAAAATGGGAAAGAAGTGGATTTACCGCCTCAAGAAGGAGGACTTCGCCCATGTCGCACAGAGGCTTAATGTCGCCCTGGAGGGCAGGCTAGAAGACATGAGGAAGGCGCTATCGGAATACTACTCCGAAACAGAGAACGATCCACAACTCGTCGACATCTGGGCCGAGCTGGAGGCGACATACTACGACAGAGCCGGCCCAAGCATTACGTTAACAACCGCCGAAGGGGATAACCTGGTGGCAAGCCTGAGCATTGACAACATGCAAAAAGAGGCCCACAGGAGAGAATCAAGCCAAGAAAAGAAAGCAGCAGCGCTGACCCCGAGACCAAGCCAGGCGGACTATGCAAAGGTCGCTAAGAAGGTCCGCGAATGGTCGTTCAGGTTCGACGGGGCGGAAAGTTACCTTGCCCGACCAAGCAGGACCTGGCGTGACGGACGAGCGGTAGATCGATTTGCGGTTTCAAGAGGCGGCAGCCTGGAGAGCCCTGCGATTACCGGCAAGTCCCCGAGCAGCGACCGCCCAGCTCCCCGAGCGCCAGAACGACGAGATACTGGTCAGAAGACAGCGCAGAGGATATCGACAGCGACGCCAGCAGACATTTCAGGCAGCCACGTTACCATCGCCGCGCGGAGCTCATTGGGGAGCGCAGGAGCGTCGCGGACGTCACGCATTAGGGTAAAGCCGGGTGGAACGTTCGTCTGCGCTAGGCGTAAAGCGAAGTGAACCGCTAGACAGCTTCCTGGCGGCAGCCTTGACTGTCAGCGCAAACTGAGCAAGAACCTAGCGGGACCGTCCGGGACAGAGCAAGGGACAAGTATTGCCTCGAAAGGCGTCGGCCTGGAGATCAAGGCTTGTTCACCCTAGTCTGAGAACGGTGACGCTTCCCTAAGCCCACAAGGCCGAACTCTCTGCGGGTCTAAGGCGCAACAAGCGACCCCGAGGCAGCGCGTCGGCAAGCAAGCGGAGGCAGCCACTACGAGCGTCCCTAAACCCAGGATCCAGTGGAAGCCGAGTCAACGCGTCGAGGAGCCAGAAAGAGGAGCGCCAGCAGCCGGCGGAAACAGAGCCAGGAGATACCGAAGCCAGCCCAGCCACACACCCGCTGTACGAATACTAGGAGAATAAATCCCACTGTTACCATTTGAACCCCTTTGCTTTCTCACTGATCTACGGGCAATCACGTCATATAAATTTGGTGGGACGAACACACAATCTTCTGAGCTAGCAGCACGAATCCCGTAGCGAACAGACAACAAAATCAGTTCGTTACAAAACTTACAAAACATTTTGTCAACGAAATAAAAACACATGCCCTTGGCTCAGGTGGGCAAGTGGCGCCCCCGAAACTATTTGATATTGGGGTTCGAAGTTCGACTCCTACCCAAGACACAATTTTATTTTTCTTTTCTAAAAAATGAATCAATTATATTGTTCAAGTCTTTGTTGTTTTAATACTGCTAAGGAAATTTTTATTATGTTTCCTAAAAACTTAAAAATTTTTACTGGCCCTAGCTGGAATTCCAAAGGTGGTCCTCTCACATCAAAGGCAGACGCCTTACCAATTGGTCCATCCCATCGTGTTATGCATGAGCTTGAAAACTCCGTTCATAAGTCACGCCTCGGACTCTCGCGCGGAAGACCCAGGATCGATTCCCAACTCGGACAAAATACTTACTTTCGAGTTCACTAAAGTATCCAGTTATTAATATTATTATTATTATTATTATTATTATTATTATTATTATTATTATTATTATTATTATTATTATTATTATTATTATTATTATTATTATTATTATTATTATTATTATTATTATTATTATTATTATTATTATTATTATTATTATTATTATTATTATTATTATTATTATTATTATTATTATTATTATTATTATTATTATTATTATTATTATTATTATTATTATTATTATTATTATTACTATTATTATTATTATTATTATTATTATTATTATTATTAGTATTATTATTATTATTATTATTATTATTACACAGTCCGAATTTTATCCTTCCTTGTTCCATCCATTGTGATGCGAGCAGCAGTGGCGTACGTACCATAACTGAAAAGGAATGCCTTGCAGCAGATTTGAAGAATACTGCATTTATAAAGAATTTTGAAATTATATATTATATTCAAACAGAGAACTACTAACTTTTTCTCATTAAAACTAAATTAAACGCAAATTACAGTTTTTAACAGTGGCATATAAAATCTAGAAAGTTGGAACTCAGCAGGTTACCATGCTTAAATTGTTAAAGATTTTGGTAAATGGGATTCGGTTTTAATTGTCAATATCCAACTTTTCAAAAATTTTTGAAATCGCACTATTAAAAGCAAACAAAGCGTGCAATCTTGGGAACAGTCGCATATCTCCATCTGTATCGCACTCCCCTTAGCTGAGATACGGCCATCCGATAGTCGATGGGATCGACTATAGCGTTCTTTCTTGTTTTTAATAAAATCTTTTTAAACTTTCCCAGCGCGACGATAGACAGCGGCCAGAGGATCAGGTCTTGATGAGGGCCCTTCGAGACTTTAATATTCCTAAGATTGTTACTGATGATGTACCAGTTTTTATGGGACTAATTGGTGATCTGTTTCCGGCCCTCGATGTACCTCGAAAACGTAATTTGGAGTTCGAAGCAGTCATAAAACGTTCAGCTCTGGACCTCAAATTGCAGCCTGAGGATGGTTTTATTTTAAAGATAGTTCAACTAGAAGAATTATTCGCCGTACGCCATTCTGTATTTATCATCGGGTTCGCAGGGACAGGAAAATCAGAAGTGTGGAGGACATTAAATAAGACATACCAAAACCAGAAGAGAAAACCTCACTACAACGACCTTAACCCAAAAGCGGTAACAAATGACGAGTTGTTTGGTATTGTAAACCCATCCACGCGCGAATGGAAGGATGGTCTCTTCTCTATTCTTATGAGGGACCAGGCCAACCTTGGCGGAACAGGTCCCAAGTGGATTGTTCTCGATGGCGACATTGACCCTATGTGGATTGAGAGCCTGAATACGGTAATGGATGACAATAAAGTGCTTACCTTGGCCAGTAATGAGCGCATCGCACTGACAAAAGAAATGAGATTGCTTTTTGAAATTGCTTCTCTACGAACGGCAACACCAGCTACAGTATCAAGGGCCGGCATTTTGTACATAAATCCACAGGACCTAGGATGGACACCGTTTATCCAGTCATGGCTTGGAACCCGCACGAATTCAAGCGAGGTTTCAATGCTCAACGTTCTTTTCGACAAGTATGTTCCCCCCCTCCTAGATATATTTCGAAACAGACTTAAGTCGATAACCCCCATATCAGAAATCGCCCGATTGCAAATGACCTGCTTTCTTTTGGACAGCATGCTTACGCCACAAAACGTTCCGAATGATTGCCCAAAAGACTGGTATGAAATATACTTCGTTTTCTGTATTGTGTGGGGCTTTGGGTCATCTTTGTTTCAGGACCAAATCATAGACTGGCGGAACGAGTTTAGTAAGTGGTTTCTAAACGAATATAAGGCCGTTAAGTTTCCAACTTCAGGGACCATATTCTCATTTTACATTGACAATGAGACCAAGAAATTTTTGCCTTGGACATATCTTGTTCCACAATTTGAATTGGATATGGATCTACCGCTGCAGTCAAACCTGGTGAATACTGCTGAAACCACACGCTTACGATTTTTTATGGATACTCTCATAGAGGCTGATCATCCGCTAATGTTGATTGGACCCTCTGGATCCGGTAAGACCATCCTGATGAATGCTAAATTAAGTGCACTACCATCGGATAGATATGCTGTTACAAATGTTCCATTTAATTTCTATACTACTTCTGAAATGCTTCAGCGTATACTTGAGAAGCCATTAGAGAAGAAAGCAGGTAGAAACTATGGTCCTATCGGGAACAAGCGTATGATATATTTTGTGGATGACATGAACATGCCTGAGGTAGACAAATATTTTACTGTCCAGCCACATACTTTGATTAGACAATTTATGGACTACCACCACTGGTACGACAGACAAAAAATGACATTACGCGACATACACAAGTGCAATATTGTGGCCTGCATGAATCCTTCGGGTGGATCGTTTACCATCGACCCCCGCCTTCAAAGACACTTCTGCTCATTCGCCGTGAAGTAAGTATTTAAACGTTAATCGGTTTATTGTTCATTTTAGAGACAATCGCATTATTGAGTCATCACTGTAGGCGATGAAACATATTTTTGTCTTATACGAATTTAAAACGCGGAGAACATTTTTCCGACCCTGTTAAGAAACGTTCCTATAAAAAATGGAATCGAAAGATCCTCTGAAACTATATTTTGTTTTTAAACTGTCTTGCTCAAGCACTGAGCAAACTGGCGCTTCGGCGGAATCTCTAGAATCTTTATGCATATTTTTAGTTTTGCAGCTTTTATAGTTTAATTTTATTTTCCCACCAATTTTCCGATTGTTCAATATGGCAGATAATTGATATAGTCGTCCGATGTTATTTCCAAGCGTAGGAGGTTTGATGTTAAAAAACGCCAAAGATGTAATTTGCTTTATTTTTTTTTTCGAATATAGCTTTGGAATCTATAAGGTATAGTTGTCCGATCCGGCTGGTTCCGAATTGAATTGAATTGCAAATGAAATAAGACTTTTGGGAAAGTTTCAGCCCGATAGCTTTAAAACTGAGAGACTAGTTTGCGTCTTCTTCACTGCGTTGCAAACTGCTGACTGAAATCATGGGTATTATGATTTGCACTGCAAGGGTATAAATAGATTGCTCACCTGGTCTAGTAACGTTCAGACACTAGTGAAACAAAAAAGTGTCTGCTTAACCAGAGACTGAGCTCGATATTTTTTTCCTGTTTTGATCTGAGACTGACAGGCTAGAGAAAAATGCTTGAGCGTATTTTGGAAATGATCAGCTTTTCTTTCAGTAAAGGTACTGTCAGCGATAAAATAGTCTTTCGTTTATGGTTACGATAAGAAGTCGTTTACAGTGATTTATATAAAAATGTTTTTTGTCAAAATGTGAAAATATTAAAATGATTGGAAAGAAAGTTCTCAAGCTGTGGTCTTCGTCAGCTGTTTCAACTTCAGCAAGTTGGTACTTCGTCTTGTTAGAACGTCTGCTTCTCTGCGCTCTCGTCGGCACAGCTCTTGGAATCATGTCGTCTTGCGGATCTTCTTCCAGCTCTTCTCGGACAACGCTTTTCTGGTTGGGTACGATCTCTCCTGGCAGGACCGCTTCTGGTGGAGTCTCTTTGTTAGACCCGCTTCGTTGGTACCCCTTCTCGGTGGTCTTCTGGTAGCCCTTCTCGTATAGGACTGCAGGACTTCGTCTGGTGAAGCTCTCTCGGCAGTGCTTCTGGTGTAGTCCGTCTCTTAGCAGGAGTTGCAAGATGCAAAATTTCAACTGGCAGCGCTTCTCTGGTATCGCATTTCTGATAATAGGACCTCTACCAGCCAAATTCCTCTGGTGGCCCTCTATTAGCCGCAACTTTGCTCATCTTGTCAACATTTTTTTGGTTGTCGCTTTACTTTTTGATTGTGGGTAATGGACGTCTCTTTCTCTCTAGTGTTCATCTGATAATGCGAATTTATCGTCCACTAGTACACGCAAAGCTGCATCGTCCGGCAATTTTCTAACGAGTCCGACTTCTCGTTGCTCACAGACGTGAAGATTTCGCTGGGCACATTCACTTTTCTGAAACAAAATCCCGGACGACCCTCCGTTAAATTTGTGGGATAATACAAATTTAGTTTATTTGTTTCTTAAAAACTTTAACGAACGAATTCTTTCTTCATATAACGTATATATCTTTAAAACGCTGCAAGGATACACTAATACTAAATTCCCCAATAAATTTGGTGGGACGAACCTAGAATATCTCTGAGCTAGTCGCGTCGTTTAAGTAGCGCGTAGAACGGTCGAAATCAGTTCGATAGAACATATTTAAAAACAAGGAAGAACGCTATAGTCGAGTACCTCGACTATCAGATACCCGTTACTCAGCTAAATAGGGATATGCAAGTAGCAAAGCGAGATTAAAATGCGCCACCTACCGGCGGTATACAGATTTAAGCGTTATGGGCGTTAGAGTGGGCGTGGCAAATTTTTTTTTGGACCAATCGATAGGTATTGACAAGACCAATACATTTCAGTTAAATTTGTTTATCTAGCATGAAAATTGTGGGCGTCACAGGTTTTCGCGGTTTGTGGGCGGTAAAGTGGGCCTGGAAAACTTTTTTTTGGACCAATCGATAGGTATTGATGAGAACAATACATTTCAGTTAAAATTTTTTATCTAGCATGAAAATTGTGGGCGACACAGGTTTTCGCGGTTTGTGGGCGTTAAAGTGGGCGTGGCAAACTTTTTTTTGGGTCAATCGATAGGTATTGATGAGAACAATACATTTCAGTTAAAATTTTCTATCTAGCATGAAACCTGTATGAGCCACAGTTTTGGGCGGTTTGTGGGCGTTAGAGTGGGCGTGGCACTCTACTGAAACAAACTTGCGCTGCGCAGGAATCTCAGGAATCTGCGTGCCTAATCCCAGTATTGTAACTCTCATAGTTTCCGAGATCTCAGCGTTCATACGGACAGACGGACAGACGGACAGACGGACAGACGGACATGGCTAGATCGACTCGGCTAGTGATCCTGATCAAGAATATATATACTTTATGGGGTCGGAAACGCTTCCTTCTGCCTGTTACATACTTTCCGACGAATCTAGTATACCCTTTTACTCTACGAGTAACGGGTATAATTAATAACAAGAAAAGAGTAATTTTTATTTAATATAAACTGTTTTAATTCTGGGGAAACTCATTAAGGCTTCGCGACAAAATTTTTAGGGTCCAACAAGGATTATGTATATATATATTCTAGTGTTTTACAAAAATTAAAAATGCCGATTAGTAGAAAACCGTGACTGAATTTTTTTTTAAGATTGGACTATATGTTGCTTTGAAACTGTTACGGGAGAAAATTATTATTTTTATCTGAACGGTTGGCAAACATACTAACTGAGGATAATTTTTTATACCATATGATCTAAACTTAACAAAAAAAGGCATCGAAATATCTTTGCTTCTGTCAAAAGTATTTATTTTTTATGTCGTGATAAAAATATGAAATCGTTTTCATGTCAGAAAGTAGTAGTAGTTTTAGTAGTTCACAAGTTAGGGGTGTACGAAATTTATAGCTGTTTTCCCGCTAAACTATGAAGATTTTCCAAAAGTGTTAGAACTAATATTCCTAAAATTGCTTCTTGGACCAAACTGACAAACAAAATAAAACTTTCATTTTGAGATGCCCTCCAAAATCTTGGCTTTCGTATTACTTTTGAACGGAGTATGGTGTCATTCGACGCGTATTTTAAGTGAGAACAAACCTAGAATATTGAAGCTGTGCATTTATCCCCAACGGCCCCAAAAGATCAAATTTTTTAAATTTGTGCTTTTACACTTTCATCGCTTTTTCTCACAAAATATTTTTTTTTAGGTCTTAATATGTAATCTTTTTAGTTTTTGCAATACTTTTCGATTGACGCATCAATAGAAACAATCGAACGATAACAGTAGATTTTCATTCCTTCGTGTATATATAGTAGTCGTCTTCGCACACCCTCCTGGTGCGCTTCGTCACTACGTGCCGTCCACAGTGATATTGTTTCAAAACCTGAAGTACATGACGAGAGCTTTAGTATTGCTTTAATTGCAGATGTCATTTTTCGTCTGATTCCAAATATTTCAATTTGATACGACATTTCCTTAAGAGATAGCAGATAAGATTCACCTGTGATCCAGTATCTACAAGGTGAGTTCCAAAGTAAACAGGACTTTTTAAATCTAGCGCCATCTAGTGGCGCCATCTATATGTCAACTGGTGCGTTAGAATCTGGAAGTGAGGTTATTGCGTTGTAAGTGTCAGTATGTTTTTGCCATCGGTGCGAAAAAGAGCTTCGAACAAAGAGCCAACATTAAATTTTGTTTTAAAATTGGTAAAACTTTTACCGAAACGTTTCAATTGATGAAACAAGTTTATGGCGATGATTGCCTATCCCGTAGCAGAGTTCACGAGTGGTTTCAACGTTTTCAAAGTGGTCGTGAGGACATAAATGACGATGAACATGTGGTCCAAACAAAATCCGTGATCACCGAAAATTCCTTCGAAACTGTGCGTGAATTCATAAAAAATCAGCCGAAATCATCATTGAAATTCATGGAAATAGAATTGAACACCTCCAAAACATCGATTTATCGAATTTTGACCGAACAGGTGTGTGCACGGTGTGTTCTGCACAAATTGACTGACGTCCAAAAATTGATCAGAATTCAACATTCGAAGGACATCATTAAAGAGGCAAAAAAAGACCCGAACTTCCTTTACAAGATTATGACTGGTAACAAAACGTGGTGTTTTCAATATGATCCCGAAACGGAACGCCAGAGTGCTGAATGGAAGGCGCCGGACGAGCCAAGGGTATTGTCCACAAAAATTTGTTCCACCCGGCCAAAAAGTTAATGCGGTATTCTACCTTGGAGTTTTAAAGCGTTTGGTGCGCCGACTATTTGACCAAAAATCACATTTTAACCATCAACCACTCCCCGTATTCAGCTGATATGGCACCGTGCGACTTCTACCTTTTCGGAAAAATGCATTTGCAGAAAGCGTTATGCAGACGTAGAGGCCATTCAAAAAGCATGCACCGGCATACTGGCGGCCATACCGGGCAACGAGCTAAAATATCCCATTCCTTTAATCGGTTTGATTAATTTCTCCAAGTACTCATATTTAGGTTGATATAAAATTTTGAAAATATATAAACATTTTCGAATTTTAATCCATTAGGACTCTCTATTAGACTTAACATAATATTAGTTGTTTGTGGGGAAGACAACAAACATGCCACCCTTATATTTATAATAAAAGCTGTGTAAAAGCTCGGCTCCAAGAACTTCATATAGACATTTGCCGGCTTACAAAGTAGTTGCTGAATCCGTCGTGAGATCCTGGACCACTTCCAAATGAGCAGTCTTCGTGGAAAAGCAGACAAAGACGCCGATATAACACTTATGGGGTGCCTTATTTCTGGCCTCTGCCTTATGATAGATTGGCCCACAATAGTCCACTCCTGTGGTATGAAAAGATATTCAGCTATTTACTGGCAGGCTACCCATGACGTGCTCCCAAGTAACAGGATCATTCGGAAACATCGGACGCATTTGTTGATAACGCTGGCAACGAAGTTGCGGCCTCCAATCGGCCAGTACCTTTGCCGTAATGCGGTAAGCAGTGTCTGCTATCCTCCATGCAAATATTTCTCATGATAATAAACGATGATCGCCTTGGTGACTGGATGATCCTTGGGCAACAGTATCGGATGCCTCGGATCGTAGTCCAAGTTTGCGTTCTGAAGCCTTCCACCCTCGCGAAGTAATCCACCGTAGCCGAGTATAGGCCTAAGCGAAACCAGCTTGCTTTTCTGTGGAAACGGCTTGCCCTGGCTAAGAGATCCATACTCCTTCGCCAAGTTAACCTGTTGGATGCTCCTCAAAAGAAGTACAGTTCCAGAACTGATCTCCTCCACCGAAAGACGACCTTTTAACGGCACTGATTTGGCTCTGCAGTTTGAAATAAGCCGATAAATGTATGCAAATATGCGCTGCAACTTATCGAAAGAGTTGATAAATTTGCAATTTGATGAACTGTCTATGCAAACGGCCCCAATTAGAGCCACAGAACGGCGCTCTGGAAGATCCTTTACTGAGTCTAGCAGGGACGGCCAATTTGACGAGCTTTGCAGAAGGAATGGAGGCCCATTAGCCCAAAAGGAATGTTCCAACAATTCTCTTGGGGTGCATCCTCGCGATACGGCGTCTGCCGGGTTCAAGTTTGTAGGAATGTGATGCCAAGTCATGTCTTTCGTCATCTCCTGAATTTTCGCGATTCTGTTTGATACGAAAACGTTAAACTCCCTCGGAGGTTGCCTAATCCACGCCAACGAGTCCGACCAGCAATGAAAGGTGCAATCGAAATCTATGGCTTCCTTGGCGTTAACGAATAGCTCAGCCAATAAAAGCGCTGCGGAAAGTACTAATCATGGAATTGTTAAGGGCTTCAATGGAGCTACCCTTGACTTGGCACAGAACAGATGGACTTTCAATTCTCCATTGGTCTCCGATCGCAAGTATAGACACGCTCAATAAGCTGACATGCTAGCATCACAGAATCAATGCAAATCAACGGAAACCCTTGGTTGCAGGACGAATCGTGGAAATTTTAAGTTCTCCCCCCATGACGAAAGAATGGGCCAATCCACGTTCGCACTCCATAGAGATTGCAGAAAAATCTTAGATTTTGTGATAACCGAGTGGATCATAGAATTTGGCAATCGTTGAAAAAAAAAGAAGTTGAGAAAAATGAAATCCCAAAATCGCCTTACTATGGCGGCAAGTGTGTCATCGGAATGAAAAGCTGGGTACTTGACGCTGGCTTTTAAAACCGATCTATGACTTGGCATGTTCGATGACAACCCTCCAGAGACTATCCAACCAAGTTTGGTGTTCTGAAGCGCCGAGTAAACGGTCAATTCCATGCGATTGATTGAAATAAGGATGAGCGAGCGAAATGTTTTGCGGTATCCTTTATAATGTTGCATTTATAATGAAATGGGGCTGATAATCAGTAATACATACTGTGAGCCACAACCGCTGTGAATGCCGCACGATAGATTGCATCCCGTGATTGCACAAGAATATCGACAGTCTTATCAGAGATCATGGAAGACTCCTATCCCAGAAATCGAGGTTTGCGATCTTCTATAATTCAAGTTTAGTTGGCTAGCTAAGCGAGAGGTTGTAAAGTTTAGCTGGGAGGCCGAATTTAAAATTGCTCGGCAAGGCATAAATTCTACAATTCTATTACTAACGTAGATAATAGCAGTTGGAAGCAACACGCAGTCGATTGGCAAAATATTTAAGGTTTTAGGTAAAGGGCTTAGTAAATGATGATCAAGATTCGATGATGTATGCGAACATGATATTAATGCTGATGAAGTAGATGGTAATGGCTGAGAGCTCGAGGATGGATCGCATGATGCAGATAAAAATGAGGTGGATGTTGCGGATGGGTCATGGTTCTTGTGTAATAATGAATGGTGCTTCATGCGACAATATTTGCAGAGAGTCGACTTGCATTCGGACTAACATTTAAAAATCGAGAACACTTTGACAAATAATGAACCCGTGCATCGCAAAATAAACATATCAAATGATTTGAGTTAGTAGCAGAACAATAAGTGTATTTTGTTTACATTTGTGCAAGTTTTTTCCCACCTGCTGGCCTGGTGTTTGAGTTACCACCAGATATTAAATCATCCACATAGGAATATCGACGAACCATTTTTGCTCCAGTAGGAAATGATTCCTCCTCATCGTAAGAGAGTTGATACAAGGCCCTTATAGACAAGAAGGCAGCTGGCTTGGTTCCATAAGTCACCGTGTTCAATTTAAAAACACTCAACTCTTCCGTGGAGCTCTCTCTCCAAACTATGAACTGCAAAAAATCATCCGGGTACGAAACGCGCACGCAACGGTACATCTTGCAAATATCTCCACAAAAAATTTTAAAAAATCGAAAGAGAAGCAGTATATTGAAGATTTTTTGTTGAATTGTTCGTCCTGCCAAAAGTAAGTCGTTCAGAGAGCTACCAGAAGTTGTTTTAGCAGATCCATCAAAAACGACACGAAGCTTTGTACTCGTGCTCTCCTGCTTATGTACGCAATGGTGGGGCAAAAAGAATTGTGTTTCTGACGGTTCCTTAGTTACAAGAGACATGCGACCTAGATCAATATACTCCCTCAAAAATGCTGAATACTGAGCTTTCAGGGCTGGGTTTCTATCTAGTTTAGCTTCCAAACTCTAGAAACGACGACGAGCCAAGCAATAAGAATCACCTAGAGATTCGAATCCGAAAGTGGACAAGAGACGAACAGAGTATTGGCCGTTTCCAAGTCTAGTGCAATTTTCAGTAAAAAGTTGCTCACATCGCAAGTCTTCCGGCAATAAAGATGGTTTAGACGAAGTGAAGTCCTCAATTTCCCAAAATTGCTTTACTATGGCGGCAAGTGTGTCATATGAATAATCAGCTGAGTCCTTGATGCTGGCTTGTAAAACCGATTTATGAGTTGGCATGTTCGATGATAACCCTCCAGAGACTATCCAACCAAGTTTGGTGTTCTGAAGAGTTGGCAAAGCCCTATCCAAATAAATTTGTCCCACAGAAAATATTTCGAAAAACAACCTAGCGCCGACTAAAAGCTCAATTCATTGTAATGGATTGAAAAAAGAATCAGCGAGCGAAACGTTTTGCGGTATTCTCCATGATGTTGCATTTATATTGAAATGGGGCTGATAATCAGTAATACTGTGAGTCACAACCGCTGTGAATGCCGCACGATAGCTTGCATTCCGTGATTGCACAAGAATATCGACAGTCTTATCAGAGATCATGGAAGATTCTCCTATCCCAGAAATCGAGGTTTGCGATCTTCTATGATTCAAGTTTAGTTGGCTAGCTAAGCGAGAGGTTATAACGTCTAGCTGGGAGGCCGAGTCTAAAATTGCTCGGCAAGGCATAAATGCTCCAATTCAATTTCTAACGTAGATAATAGCAGTTGGAAGCAACACGTAGTCGATCGGCAAAATGTTTAAGGTTTTGGGTGGAGGGCTTAGTAAATGATGATCAGGATGCGATGATGTATGCGAACATGATACTAATGCTGATGAAGTAGATGGTAATGGCTGAGAGCTCGAGGATGGATCGCATGATGCAGATAAAAATGAGGTGGATGTTGCGGATGGGTCATGGTTCTTGTGTAATAATGAATGGTGCTTCATGCGACAATATTTGCAGTGAGTCGACTTGCATTAATTCATAATTCATAATTCTTGGACGTTGATGCACTATGGTTAGTACAAACAAGTGGTCCTTACGACACCAAGCAATGCTTGTTACGCGCGGAGCCCTAAGCCGATTTGGGCAAGTATACGAAATCGCGGACATGGAAAAAGACGACATAACAATAGACAGTTTAAAATACATGCTCACATAGAATGGCTAGTAACATAGAAATTTACAAATTATTGGAAGATAGAAAATACATAAGTTTATCATAATTAGTTGCATTAGGGCTATCAAACAGTTAGACGTGACACAGTGCATTATAGTCGTCACAAAGAACCCGAAAAGGATCATGAAGGGCATAATTGGATCTACAAATTGGCAGGACAACGGACGAAAACAACGAACTGTTCAACAGGGTACATTCAAGTTGAGGGAACTAAGAAGGAAGGGAGAGTCGACATCACCATTAATTAATTTATGCAAAAGCATAACTCCATGACACTTTCTACGATGGTTCAGGGTTGGCAGTCCATCAGGCGCAACCTCGCATGATAAGAGGGCAATCGACTTCCTGTGTCCCAGCTTATACCTCTCAAAGCAAATAAAAGGAATTGTTTTTGAACGGACTCTAACATATTTTGGTAACAGCTAATTTGAGGTGACCATATACACGAGCAATATTCCATTGACGGACGAACAAGAGAAACATACAAAAGCTTTGTTGTGTATGGATCATCAAACTCCCTTGACCAGCGCTTCATAAACGCCAGGAGACTTTTGGCTTTGTTAGTTATAGTAGATATATGGTCTTTAAAACTAAGTTTATGATCAAATAGAACGCCAAGATCCTGAACAGAAAAAATACGTTCAAGGGCGTTGTTACCGATAGAATAAGAATACAGAGATGGATTACAACGATAAAAGGTCATAAAGTTACATTTAGAATAGTTCAAATTCATCATGTTAATCATGCACCACGTATACAAACAATCAAAATCTAATTGAAGGTCATTATATGAATTAGGTAGACACATGGACAAACATAGCTTGACATCATCTGCATACATTAAAAAAGTTGACGATTTTATGACATAAGGTAGATCATTAATCATTAAGCCAAAAAGCAAAGGTCTTAGGTGGCTACCCTGTGGCACTCCAGAAGTAACATTAATTATTTTGGAAATTTTATTATTAAAACAATCCATTTGAGTTATATTTGAAAGTTAGGAAAATATCCACTCTAGTAGCCTGGGAGGAAAACCTAAAGGGGACAATTTATAAATAAGAATCCTATGGTTCACTGAGTCAAAAGCTTTAGAGAAACCGGTATAAATCACATCAGGTTGATGATGTGTCAGAAAACCTCTAGTAATTAAAGACGTAAATTCAAGTAGAGCGACATCTAGTAAAGCCAGCTGACAAGGTGAAACCTGCCATGATGCTGCAACTGACAGGTAATAATTTTTTCGAAAAGTTTAAGAACAGAACTGAGTTTAGCCATACCACGATAGTTTGAGATATCGCACTTGTTCCCTTTATTTAACAATGGTATAATAGAGGATTCCTTCCATATGGATGGAAATCTACATTGACTAGGACAGATACTAATTCATTGATTTCCAAATTCTCCTTTTCCTGACACCATTTTGGGCGCGTTTGAAGATGGCCTCCATTGCATCCAAATCTGACATATCAAATTTTGATGAGACAGAAATTGCTCACGGAACGACGAGTTTTGAGGGCGACAATGGGCAGGTGCGAGCAGGGTGTCACCAATGAGAAAATGTGCTGGCGTGAGGGCTTCTAAGTCGTCTGGATCAGGTACGACTGAAGTTCAAAGATAACAGTTTAGTCTTTATTTAGCATATAATGCAATACAAAATGAAAATGAGTCGCAATGGACCGAAAGTAAAAGCAGCCGATGTTGTTCCCGTCGCTGAAGCTCGTAGTTCTCTCCTTCTTCCCCCAAGCTCTGTAGAGTTGCCAGATGTCCTTCTTCTTCAGTTGGCAGGGCTATCAGCTGTGTATACGAACCAAGTACCGTGGGACTGAACAGGTAATTTGTAAGATAAGATAGATAGATAAGATAGATAATGTTTTGTGATAAGGATCTTCATGAAGGAAAATTGCGTTGACTCTGGAAACTGTTGAAAAAGCAGCATAACTAACGAACATGAGGTCCACAAGTTTATTTCGATTATTTTTAAGAAAGTTGATTTGAGCGGGGGACATGTCTGTTATCCCTTCGATAATATCATGACAAATGTTAGTTAGAAAAAGATAGGTGGAACCCGGCGTTGAGCAGGTTAAAAAGATGAAATCTGAGCCAACGCTAGCTTTTACTGCAATGAATTCAATACCAACATCGTTAGCAATAGAAAACAAGTGGGTAGAGAAATTGTTATTTATACCACCAGTAAAAGAAGGACGATCCGTTCTATAACTAGAGAACTTATTTACAAAGATTACACGGTCAGAAACTAAAGAATAAAGCCAGATTTTGGTCAAAGCGATGGCATTCACGTCAAATGGAAGTCTGGTTCCAGCCGTTAGGCAGAAATTTATGATCAATATTGTCAATAGGCTATATTAAAGGATTCAAAACAGGATAGCATTTGACTTGAAACGCAAATTAATTTTGACGGCTCCTGGCGTAGTATCAGGTTACTTCGGTATGTAGGGAAGTTGAATCCAGTGGAGTACGATCGGTGTCAGCGGTTTCAGAAACGTTTGCAGTAGTTTAGAGAGCTGTAACTGGGTCGTTAAATGTTTGAGGCGTTAGGTAATACTGGTCAGATGTATTGCTAGTAATGGGCGGAGCGGAGCTTCTTAAGCAATCCCCTACTTCAATATTTTCAAAACTGCTGGAATGCAGGCGCACGTTTGCGACGTCCTCAATCATGTTGGGGAATAATGTTTCCTATGATTGTAAAACTATTTTAGAAATCAAAAGAACCCCAATATAATAAATCTCCCTAGTTAATGATTCTCAGATGTGGAATATTTTCAAACACACATTTTTGTTTCCGCCCCAGAACGTTTAACTGGTAAATTGTATTCTCTCCTTTCCACAAATGGGTCATAAACATGTCATAAAAGGGATTCAAGCAAGAGCTACCCGAACATGCGCACCTGTCCGTTACCAGACCGCAATAAAAAGGACACATGCACAAGCCTCAAGGCGCACGCTCATTGGCAAGCGCAATAAAAGGGACACATGCACAAGTCTGAAGGCGCACGCTCATTGACAAGATCTTGGGTCTCACGCCAATGACCTCACGGCTGACTGCGAGCTTTAATATGTTCCCAAATTAGGGGATGAAATCACGACCGCTCAACAACTCGCAAGTAGCCGACATATCTCAGCCAAGAAAATATTTACCTCTATTCATGAACATAGCTTTTGTGTTATGAAGGTATTAAAAATGCTTACCAATTATCAATATATTTGTGAATTCTCTCATGAAATTTTGTTTTGTTAATTTTGTTTTCTTGTAGGTGACCATATACACGAGCAATATTCCATAGACGGACGAACAAGAGAAACATACAAAATCTTTGTTGTGTATGGATCAACAAACTCCCTTGACCAACGCTTCATAAACGCCTGAAGTCTTCTGGCTTTGTTAGCTATAGTAGATATATGGTCTTTAAAACTAAGTTTATGATCAAATAGAACGCCAAGATCCTGAACAGAAAAAATACGTTCAAGGTCGTTATTTCCGACAGAATAAGAATACAGAGATGGATTACAACGATAAAAGGTCATAAAGTTACATTTAGAATAGTTCAAATTCAACATGTTAATCATGCACAACGTATACAAACAATCAAGATCTAATTGAAGGACATTATATGAATTAGGTAAACACACGCACAAACATAGCTTGACATCATCTGCATACATTGTGCGCGCGTGCGCCACAATAAGTACTACTTTCTTTAGTATAGCTTAAAGAGAAATACAGTGAAATACAATAAATAATAAGTCGAATTAAGAATTAAGAATCAGAACCCTGGGTGGCAACGCCAACCGATAGTTCATCAAGACATGTTAAATACTAGAAAGGCAAAGGAGCTAAAATACCAGAAGTAGGAAAATGAGGGAGGGTCACGCGGGGATCGTGGCGGGGCTCTTCTCTCGGGATCGCGGAACGGAAAAGACGTGTGATTGGTACACGGCTTAGCAAGGTTTCGAAAGTAACGCGTGCTCCTCGAGATAGCGGAGCGGAGGCGATCAAGTTCTGCGGAGTGGCTCGAGGATGGATCGCATGATGCAGATAAAAATGAGGTGGATGTTGCGGATGGGTCATGGTTCCTGTGTAATAATGAATGGTGCTTCATGCGACAATATTTGCAGAGAGTCGACTTGCATTCGGACTAACATTTAAAAATCGAGAACACTTTGACAAATAATGAACCCGTGCATCGCAAAATAAACATATCAAATGATTTGAGTTAGTAGCAGAACAATAAGTGTATTTTGTTTACATTTGTGCAAGTTTTTTCCCACCTGCTGGCCTGGTGTTTTAGTTACCACCAGATATTAAATCATCCACACAGGAATATCGGCGAACCATTTTTGCTCCAGTGGGAAATGATTCCTCCTCATCGTAAGAGAGTTGATGCAAGGCCCTTATAGCCAAGAAGGCAGCTGGCTTGGTTACATAAGTCACCGTGTTCAATTTAAAAACACTCAACTCTTCCGTGGAGCTCTCTCTCCAAACTATGAACTGCAAAAAATCATCCGGGTACGAAACGCGCACGCAACGGTACATCTTGCAAATATCTCCACAAAAAATTTTAAAAAATCGAAAGAGAAGCAGTATATTGAAGATTTTTTGTTGACTTGTTCGTCCTGCCAAAAGTAAGTCGTTCAGAGAGCTACCAGAAGTTGTTTTGCAGATCCATCAAAAACGACACGAAGCTTTGTACTCGTGCTCTCCTGCTTATGTACGCAATGGTGGGGCAAAAAGAATTGTGTTTCTGACGGTTCCTTAGTTACAAGAGACATGCGACCTAGATCAATATACTCCCTCAAAAATGCTGAATACTGAGCTTTCAGGGCTGGGTTTCTATCTAGTTTAGCTTCCAAACTCTAGAAACGACGACGAGCCAAGCAATAAGAATCACCTAGAGATTCGAATCCGAAAGTGGACAAGAGACGAACAGAGTATTGGCCGTTTCCAAGTCTAGTGCAATTTTCAGTAAAAAGTTGCTCACATCGCAAGTCTTCCGGCAATAAAGATGGTTTAGACGAAGTAAAGTCCTCAATTTCCCAAAATTGCTTTACTATGGCGGCAAGTGTGTCATAGGAATAATCAGCTGAGTCCTTGATGCTGGCTTGTAAAACCGATTTATGAGTTGGCATGTTCGATGATAACCCTCCAGAGACTATCCAACCAAGTTTGGTGTTCTGAAGAGTTGGCAAAGCCCTATCCAAATAAATTTGTCCCACAGAAAATATTTCGAAAAACAACCTAGCGCCGACTAAAAGCTCAATTCATTGTAATGGATTGAAAAAAGAATCAGCGAGCGAAATGTTTTGCGGTATTCTCCATGATGTTGCATTTATATTGAAATGGGGCTGATAATCAGTAATACTGTGAGTCACAACCGCTGTGAATGCCGCACGATAGCTTGCATTCCGTGATTGCACAAGAATATCGACAGTCTTATCAGAGATCATGGAAGATTCTCCTATCCCAGAAATCGAGGTTTGCGATCTTCTATGATTCAAGTTTAGTTGGCTAGCTAAGCGAGAGGTTATAACGTCTAGCTGGGAGGCCGAGTCTAAAATTGCTCGGCAAGGCATAAATGCTCCAATTCAATTTCTAACGTAGATAATAGCAGTTGGAAGCAACACGTAGTCGATCGGCAAAATGTTTAAGGTTTTGGGTGGAGGGCTTAGTAAATGATGATCAGGATGCGATGATGTATGCGAACATGATACTAATGCTGATGAAGTAGATGGTAATGGCTGAGAGCTCGAGGATGGATCGCATGATGCAGATAAAAATGAGGTGGATGTTGCGGATGGGTCATGGTTCTTGTGTAATAATGAATGGTGCTTCATGCGACAATATTTGCAGTGAGTCGACTTGCATTAATTCATAATTCATAATTCTTGGACGTTGATGCACTATGGTTAGTACAAACAAGTGGTCCTTACGACACCAAGCAATGCTTGTTACGCGCGGAGCCCTAAGCCGATTTGGGCAAGTATACGAAATCGCGGACATGGAAAAAGACGACATAACAATAGACAGTTTAAAATACATGCTCACATAGAATGGCTAGTATAGTCGTCACAAAGAACCCGAAAAGGATCATGAAGGGCATAATTGGATCTACAAATTGGCAGGACAACGGACGAAAACAACGAACTGTTCAACAGGGTACATTCAAGTTGAGGGAACTAAGAAGGAAGGGAGAGTCGACATCACCATTAATTAATTTATGCAAAAGCATAACTCCATGACACTTTCTACGATGGTTCAGGGTTGGCAGTCCATCAGGCGCAACCTCGCATGATAAGAGGGCAATCGACTTCCTGTGTCCCAGCTTATACCTCTCAAAGCAAATAAAAGGAATTGTTTTTGAACGGACTCTAACATATTTTGGTAACAGCTAATTTGAGGTGACCATATACACGAGCAATATTCCATTGACGGACGAACAAGAAAAACATACAAAAGCTTTGTTGTGTATGGATCATCAAACTCCCTTGACCAGCGCTTTATAAACGCCAGGAGACTTTTGGCTTTGTTAGTTATAGTAGATATATGGTCTTTAAAACTAAGTTTATGATCAAATAGAACGCCAAGATCCTGAACAGAAAAAATACGTTCAAGGGCGTTGTTACCGATAGAATAAGAATACAGAGATGGATTACAACGATAAAAGGTCATAAAGTTACATGTAGAATAGTTCAAATTCAACATGTTAATCATGCACCACGTATACAAACAATCAAAATCTAATTGAAGGTCATTATATGAGTTAGGTAAACACATGGACAAACATAGCTTGACATCATCTGCATACATTAAAACAGTTGACGATTTTATGACATAAGGTAGATCATTAATCATTAAGCCAAAAAGTAAAGGTCTTAGGTGGCTACCCTGTGGCACTCCAGAAGTAAAATTAATTATTTTGAAAATTTTATTATTAAAACAATCCATTTGAGTTATATTTGAAAGTTAGGAAAATATCCACGCTAGTAAGCTGGGAGGAAAACCTAAAGGGGACAATTTATAAATAAGAATCCTATGGTTCACTGAGTCAAAAGCTTTAGAGAAACCGGTATAAATCACATCAGTTTGATGATGTGTCAGAAAACCTCTAGTAATTAAAGACGTAAATTC
The DNA here is from genome assembly GCF_043229965.1 of Drosophila suzukii. Taxonomy (NCBI): domain Eukaryota; kingdom Metazoa; phylum Arthropoda; class Insecta; order Diptera; family Drosophilidae; genus Drosophila; species Drosophila suzukii. The sequence goes on from NC_092085.1 coordinate 8,625,383, forward strand.
AAGTAGAGCGACATCTAGTAAAGCCATGCTGACAAGGTGAAACCTGCCATGATGCTGCAACTGACAGGTAATAATTTTTTCGAAAAGTTTAAGAACAGAACTGAGTTTAGCCATACCACGATAGTTTGAGATATCGCACTTGTTCCCTTTATTTAACAATGGTATAATAGAGGATTCCTTCCATATGGATGGAAATCTACATTGACTAGGACAGATACTAATTCATTGATTTCCAAATTCTCCTTTTCCTGACACCATTTTGGGCGCGTTTGAAGATGGCCTCCATTGCATCCAAATCTGACATATCAAATTTTGATGAGACAGAAATTGCTCACGGAACGACGAGTTTTGAGGGCGACAATGGGCAGGTGCGAGCAGGGTGTCACCAATGAGAAAATGTGCTGGCGTGAGGGCTTCTAAGTCGTCTGGATCAGGTACGACTGAAGTTCAAAGATAACAGTTTAGTCTTTATTTAGCATATAATGCAATACAAAATGAAAATGAGTCGCAATGGACCGAAAGTAAAAGCAGCCGATGTTGTTCCCGTCGCTGAAGCTCGTAGTTCTCTCCTTCTTCCCCCAAGCTCTGTAGAGTTGTAAGATGTCCTGACCTTCGTCTTCAGTTGGCAGGGCTATCAGCTGTGTATACGAACCAAGTACCGCGGGACTGAACAGGTAATTTGTAAGATAAGATAGATAGATAAGATAGATAATGTTTTGTGATAAGGATCTTCATGAAGGAAAATTGCGTTGACTCTGGAAACTGTTGAAAAAGCAGCATAACTAACGAACATGAGGTCCACAAGTTTATTTCGATTATTTTTAAGAAAGTTGATTTGAGCGGGGGACATGTCTGTTATCCCTTCGATAATATCATGACAAATGTTAGTTAGAAAAAGATAGGTGGAACCCGGCGTTGAGCAGGTTAAAAAGATGAAATCTGAGCCAACGCTAGCTTTTACTGCAACGAATTCAATACCAACATCGTTAGCAATAGAAAACAAGTCGGTAGAGAAATTGTTATTTATACCACCAGTAAAAGAAGGACGATCCGTTCTATAACTAGAGAACTTATTTACAAAGATTACACGGTCAGAAACTAAAGAATAAAGCCAGATTTTGGTCAAAGCGATGGCATTCAAGTCAAATGGAAGTCTGGTTCCAGCCGTTAGGCAGAAATTTATGATCAATATTGTCAATAGGCTATATTAAAGGATTCAAAACAGGATAGCATTTGACTTGAAACGCAAATTAATTTTGACGGCTCCTGGCGTAGTATCAGGTTACTTCGGTATGTAGGGAAGTTGAATCCAGTGGAGTACGATCGGTGTCAGCGGTTTCAGAAACGTTTGCAGTAGTTTAAAGAGCTGTAACTGGGTCCTTAAATGTTTGAGGCGTTAGGTAATACTGGTCAGATCTATTGCTAGTAATGGGCGGAGCGGAGCTTCCTAAGCAATCCCCTACTTCAATATTTTCAAAACTGCTGGAATGCAGGCGCACGTTTGCGACGTCCTCAATCATGTTGGGGAATAATGTTTCCTATGATTGTAAAACTATTTTAGAAATCAAAAGAACCCCAATATAATAAATCTCCCTAGTTAATGATTCTCAGATGTGGAATATTTTCAAACACACATTTTTGTTTCCGCCCCAGAACGTTTAACTGGTAAATTGTATTCTCTCCTTTCCACAAATGGGTCATAAACATGTCATAAAAGGGATTCAAGCAAGAGCTACCCGAACATGCGCACCTGTCCGTTACCAGACCGCAATAAAAAGGACACATGCACAAGCCTCAAGGCGCACGCTCATTGGCAAGCGCAATAAAAGGGACACATGCACAAGTCTGAAGGCGCACGCTCATTGACAAGATCTTGGGTCGCACGCCAATGACCTCACGGCTGACTGCTAGCTTTAATATGTTCCCAAATTAGGGGATGAAATCACGACCGCTCAACAACTCGCAAGTAGCCGACATATCTCAGCCAAGAAAATATTTACCTCTATTCATGAACATAGCTTTTGTGTTATGAAGGTATTAAAAATGCTTACCAATTATCAATATGTTTGTGAATTCTCTCATGAAATTTTGTTTTGTTAATTTTGTTTTCTTGTAGGTGACCATATACACGAGCAATATTCCATAGACGGACGAACAAGAGAAACATACAAAATCTTTGTTGTGTATGGATCAACAAACTCCCTTGACCAACGCTTCATAAACGCCTGAAGTCTTCTGGCTTTGTTAGCTATAGTAGATATATGGTCTTTAAAACTAAGTTTATGATCAAATAGAACGCCAAGATCCTGAACAGAAAAAATACGTTCAAGGGCGTTATTTCCGATAGAATAAGAATACAGAGATGGATTACAACGATAAAAGGTCATAAAGTTACATTTAGAATAGTTCAAATTCAACATGTTAATCATGCACAACGTATACAAACAATCAAGATCTAATTGAAGGACATAAGAATTAGGTAAACACATGCACAAACATAGCTTGACATCATCTGCATACATTGTGCGCGCGTGCGCCACAACAAGTACTACTTTCTTTAGTATAGCTTAAAGAGAAATACAGCGAATTACAATAAATATTAAGTCGAATTAAGAATTAAGAATCAGAACCCTGGGTGGCAACGCCAACCGATAGTTCATCAAGACATGTTAAATACTAGAAAGGCAAAGGAGCTAAAATACCAGAAGTAGGAAAATGAGGGAGGGTCACGCGGCGATCGTGGCGGGGCTCTTCTCTCGGGATCGCGGAACGGAAAAGACGTGTGATTGGTACACGGCTTAGCAAGGTTTCGAAAGTAACGCGTGCTCCTCGAGATAGCGGAGCGGAGGCGATCAAGTTCTGCGGAGTGGCCACGCGGACGATTACAAGGCACACATATATATATAAGCAAGTCAGCTAAGGTTAGTACGATCAGATTCTCATGTGCTCAAGACGGTGTAGCGGACCCGAGTGAGGACAAATCGAATAAACGGTGAAGAATATCTAATTGCATCTCTCGATCGTGTGTTTCCTTCTCGTAGTCAGGTACCAAAGCTAACCTAACTTTACCCCGCTCACACCGCTGCTTCGGACCTGGATGTGGACCCCCTTCCCGTCCGGTCCAGTAGTTTTCCTGCCTCCGTAGTTTTGGGATTCGTGCGTGGACACCCTTCCCGCCGTATCCACAAACCTAGTTTTCCCGCCTCCACCGTAGTTTTGGGATTTGCGCGTATACACCTTTCCCGCCTTATCAGCAAGCCTAGTCTTACTGTCTCCTCCGTAGTTTTTGGGATTTGCGCGTGGACACCCTTCCCGCCTTATCCGCAAGCCTAGTTTTCCTGCCTCCCCCGTAGTTTTGGGATTCGTGCGTGGATACCCTTCCCGCCGTATCCACAAACCTAGTTTTCCAGCCTCCCCCGTGGTTTTGGGATTTGCGCGTGGACGCCCTTCCCGCCTTATCCACAATCCTAGCTCCGCCATCCTGGGGCTCGTGCGCGGCCCCGCCCCTCGTGCTGACTTACGCCCGCAAAGAAATCCCCCGGCTTGGCCTCGCCAGAAGGTCCAGCCCGGTAGATTTTTCGCCTCCGACGCGAAACCCAAGACATGCCCGCAAAGTAATCTCCCGGCTTGGCCTCGCCCGAAGGTCCAGCCCGGTGGATTTTTCACCTCCGACGCGAAACCCAAGACTTACACCAGCCAAGTAATCTCCCGGCTTGGCATCGCCCGAAGGTCCAGCCCGGTAGATTTTTCGCCTCTGACGCGAAGGGCAAGACTCCGGCCAGCCCGTTAGGTCGCAGCACAGGAATCGGATTCTGCATAACCAACGTCATCTGCTTTTCTTCGACGTGAATAAGGACCTCTGGTGAAGACTCCCCTCAAAGTTACCCGTTCCCCTGTGGAGTGGAACCCTCTAGTCCGGCGTTTCGGTGATTTACAAATTTTCTTGTAAAGGAATCTGGATCCGACTGAGATCTGTACCCCGGCCTAGAAAACATCCTTACAAGTGGCTCCAGAGCAGGGACGCCGAGACTAGCTGGACATTTATCCAAGTGGCCTAAAGAACCACCGTGAAAAGGGGAAGAGTCGCCCGAAGAGTCGAGACGACTGCCCCTACCAAGAGTCGGGAAGGAATAGGAGGATTAAACAAGGAAGTCCGCCCAGGAAAACAAGACGATGAGTACCCCTAAGGAATCAGACGGTGAGTTCGAAGAAACCGATTTTATCAAAAACCCTGGTGTAGGAGTTCGCTGGATATATGCTCGCCGAGCCGTTGGCTTTAAAGCGGATGGTACCGTCGAGGAGGCCAGGAGGGCGTTCGCTAACCTAGTCAGCGCAGGATCCTTCCCACAGCGGGTGTGGACCAGACTAGCTCAGTTGCAGGAACAGTAAAGCAGTCGGGCCCCGAGCCCAAACCCTGCGGGGAAGAACGATGAGATGGGACAATTTGCGGAGTCCCTCCGGATCTCAGTCGGCTCGGACGCCGCGCCGATCAAGGTTCCAACGCGTCATCGAGGGATACATCCAGGAACGACACACGGCGTCTGGATGCCGCCAGGAGATTTTCGCCCAGCCACCGGCCTACAGGAACAAAATGTACAAGGTAACACGACTCCCACTCAACATTGGCTCCCCGAGAAGATGCATAAGTGGAACCTACGGTTCGACGGTAGCTCAGATCCGTTGGCTCTCGTCGCCGCACTCGAGGAGAAGATGACGACATATGGGATAAATCCGGATGAGATCCCCCGGGCTATGTCCGAAATTTTCGAGGGCCCGGCGGCACGGTGTCTCCGCACTAGCCATCTGCAATCTGCCTCTTGGGAAACTTTCCGAAGGGAATTTCTGGATTTCTTCCTACCTCCTCGATATTTTGAAAGGTTAGAGGACGAGATTCGCACTCACATGCAGAGGAAAAAAGAATCTTTCAAAACATACCTGATCGAGCTCAGGACGAAGGTGCAACAGGCTGGGTACCGAGAGGAGGAAGAGTTGTACCTGGCATACGAGAACATAGCTCCCGAGTATCGGCTGTATATCAAGCGAGGCGAATTCGCGTCATTGAAGCAGCTGACACACATGGCTACCGAGTACTAGAGTGTCAAACAACTCGAGTTGATTCGAGGTGGAGCCCCAGGGGTGATGGGCGGAAACCGCGAGGGATCGCAACTTCGACGGTCGCCGAATCCCTTCCGGAGCTCGGGGAGTACTACACAGGCAGGTCACGTGACCCACCGTATGATCGATTAAGGAACCTCCCGAGTAGACGTGCAGCGGGGCTGCGGCCGCTGCGGTGAGAACGGACACTTCCGTCGAGACTGTCCCAACCCACGCCGCGACTTCTGTTGGGATTGTGGCCGAGTAGGAGTTCTAACCATAGAGTAGAAACGGAGGACGTCTCCGCCGGAATCTGGGCGCGGCGGAGACGAACGAAGCATCGGCTCGACCCGGGCAAACCCCCCGTTAAGGGTACACGGTGGACTCATCACGGCAGCGATAGAAGTCGGAGGGAGATGGGTGGACGCCACCGTTGATACTGGGGCATCGAGGAGTTTCGCCAGCGAAAGTTTTACAAACCTGGTCGCCCGCGCCGGCGAGGTTCGGGATGTGGTCACTAGAATAGCGTTGGCCGATCGGTCATGTCTGGACGTTACGAAATTGTGGCGAACTCCGGTCACGTTGGCGGGCACCACAGTACTCTTACCCATGTTGGTGATGCCCACCATGTTGGATCGAGTGATACTTGGGATGGATTTCCTCAAGACCGCAGGACCGCGCGTGCGATGTGGGCAAGCCACCCTTGACTTGCAGACCGAGCCACAAGCGGTAGGCGATCCGTTGTTACTCCCAATGCTCATACCGCCGAGGGACGATCGAGGGGAAGCAGTACGCCCTGTCAAGTTTAAGGTCCAATTGGGGACTGCCAGACAAGGAGGTCCGGAGGTTCTCAGTCCGATGCCTACGCGGGCCACGGCTGCGACAGACGACACTGGGATACCCGTAGGGATGGAAGCGGGAGAGCACGACGTAGAGCGACAAATCGTACCTTTGAGCCTGGGGAAACAAAGCTTCATCGACCGGGAGTTAGCTTTGTTCGAGAGTCTCTAGGGGGTATCGCATGTCGCCGAACACCGTATCGTCACACGCGACGATAAACCATTGAAGCAACGGTACTATCCCAGGAACCCCGCGATGCAACATGTCATCGATACCCAAGTAGACGAGCTGCTCCTCTCCGGAGCCATCGAGCCTTCCAGAAAAAGGCTGGCGATTGGCGCATGTGCGTTGACTACCGACAGTTGTACGCACACTCGGTGCCCGACGCCTATCGGGTCCCGAGGATCAATCACATCCTGGAGAAGTTGCGTCACGCACGGTACATCTCTACGTTGAATCTGAAAAACGGCTATTGGCAAATACCCATGGCCAGGGGTAGTCGCCAATACACAGCCTTCACCGTTCCATGTCGGGGATTATACCAATGGAAGGTCATGCCCTTTGGGCTGCACTCCGCCAGTGCCACGTTCCAACGTGCTCTGGATAGCGTAATCGGGGCGGATATGGAGCCGGTCGCCTTCGCTTATTTAGATGACATTATTGTCATTAGCGCTACGGAGGAACCTCGCCGAAGCGTTCCGCAGATTGCGGGCGGCAAATTTGAGGATAAATCCAAAGAAGTGTACTTTCTTCAAGCAAAAACTGGTTTACCTCGGTCATGTGATCAGTGGTGAAGGGATTCAGACCGACCCCGAGAAGGTGTCCGCGATTGATGGGTTGAAGACCCCCACCAACCTGAAGGAACTCCGCCAATGGATCGGGATGGCCTCATGGTATCGGAGGTTCGTCCCTAGCTTCGCGACCATCGTACAACCAGTGACCGCCCTACTGAAGAAAGGTCAGAAGTGGACCTGGGGACCAGAACAGCAAACCTCCTTGGAAGAGATTAGAAGATGCCTGACTACCGCCCCCGTGTTGGGTTGTCCGGATTTCGACCGGAAGTTTGATTTACAGACTGACGCGAGTGACGTCGGTTTGGGAGCGGTGCTATCCCAGGACATCGAGGGTCAAGAGAAGGTCATCACATACGCTAGCCGCCGACTAACTCCTGCGGAACATAACTATACGACGACAGAGAGATAGAGTGCCTGGCCGTCATCTGGGCCATCAGGAAGATGCGGTGTTACTTGGAGGGCTACCGATTCGAAGTCATTACCGACCACTTGGCTCTCAAATGGTTAAATTCTATCGAGAGTCCTTCCGGCCGAATAGCGCGCTGGGCCTTAGAACTGCAACAGTTCCAATTCGACGTGCTCTACCGACGAGGGAAGCTGAACGTCGTGGCCGATACACTTTCGCGACAGCCCTGTGAGGTGCTTCAAGGCGCTGTCGAGATCGAGGACCACTGCGAGTGGATCGGTAAGATGAAGAACAAGGTACTCGACGAGCCTGAGAAATTCGCGGACTATACGCTAGAGAACGACCAGCTGTATAGGAATATGGGTTACCGAGCTGACGACGAGGACTACTTCCCGTGGAAACTCTGTGTGCCCACTCCCCATAGAGCCAGCGTCTTATATAAGTGTTATGATTCCCCGACCGCAGGACACTTGGGGGTCCGAAAGTCGATTAACCGCCTGTCACAAAGATATTTCTGGCCCGGCATGTACCGCGACGCAAAACACCATGTTCGACACTGCGAGTCGTGCCAGAAATTTAAGACCGTTCAGACCAAAGCAGCAGGGAAAATGCTAACCCGCGTCGTAAACGAACCCTTTGACATTCCTTGTGCCGACTTCGTGGGTCCACTGCCCCGTTCGAAACAGGGGAACTCTATGCTTCTGGTTTTCCACGACGTGTTCTCCAAATGGGTAGAGTTGATCCCACTCCGGAAAGCCACCGCCGCTGTAGTAAAGAAAGCGTTTCGGGAACGCATACTCGGGCTCCCCCGGAAGTTCGTGTGCGACAATGGAACCCAGTTCACAAGTCGGGCCCTAAAAGACTACTTTACTAAACTCGGCGTGGAAGTCCAGTACACGGCTCCGTATTGTCCGCAGGAGAATCCCACCGAGAGGACCAACCGTACATTGAAGACGCTGATATCTCAGCTGTCGGAAGACGACCAAAGTTCTTGGGATAGTATGTTGCCGGAGATTTCTCTCGCTATCAATAGTAGCATATCGGATTCGACGGGATATACTCCCGCATTTCTCACTCACGGACGGGAGTTACGCCTGCCTGCGATGTTGTACGACGAACTTACCCCTGGATGGGGGTCTTACATACAGGCCTTGAAGACAAGGCTCCGCGTCTCAAAGGAATCTTCGACATCGTGCGATCGAATCTACAACGAGCATCTCTAGAGCAAACGAGGGACTATAACCTTCAAAGGCGCGAATGGAGACCAACGCTGGGGACAACATCCCTTATCAAAGGCCGCTGAGGGATTCGGCGCCAAACTCGCTCCCAAATACGACTGTCCCTATACCGTCGCGAAGTTTACGTCTCCAAACTTGGTTCGCCTGCGGCACCCGGGAGACCGACGGCGACGGATCGCCAATATATCACAGCTTAAACCCTACTATGGGCGAGTAACCCGGCACGGTAAGCGCACAGAACCGCGGAACAGTTTTAAGATCAATGCTTGTAATAGGTTTAGATTGACGGGTCCTATGTTAGCTACACCGTTAGGTAGGGAGTTCAGAAGGTAGGGCTATACCAATTAGTCTAGACTAATATTCCAGATGGACGAGGTAATCATGGTATCCGACGACTCCGGCGACACCGAGGCCTTGGGGGTCCGAAAGTCGATTAACCGCCTGTCACAAAGATATTTCTGGCCCGGCATGTACCGCGACGCAAAACACCATGTTCGACACTGCGAGTCGTGCCAGAAATTTAAGACCGTTCAGACCAAAGCAGCAGGGAAAATGCTAACCCGCGTCGTAAACGAACCCTTTGACATTCCTTGTGCCGACTTCGTGGGTCCACTGCCCCGTTCGAAACAGGGGAACTCTATGCTTCTGGTTTTCCACGACGTGTTCTCCAAATGGGTAGAGTTGATCCCACTCCGGAAAGCCACCGCCGCTGTAGTAAAGAAAGCGTTTCGGGAACGCATACTCGGGCTCCCCCGGAAGTTCGTGTGCGACAATGGAACCCAGTTCACAAGTCGGGCCCTAAAAGACTACTTTACTAAACTCGGCGTGGAAGTCCAGTACACGGCTCCGTATTGTCCGCAGGAGAATCCCACCGAGAGGACCAACCGTACATTGAAGACGCTGATATCTCAGCTGTCGGAAGACGACCAAAGTTCTTGGGATAGTATGTTGCCGGAGATTTCTCTCGCTATCAATAGTAGCATATCGGATTCGACGGGATATACTCCCGCATTTCTCACTCACGGACGGGAGTTACGCCTGCCTGCGATGTTGTACGACGAACTTACCCCTGGATGGGGGTCTTACATACAGGCCTTGAAGACAAGGCTCCGCGTCTCAAAGGAATCTTCGACATCGTGCGATCGAATCTACAACGAGCATCTCTAGAGCAAACGAGGGACTATAACCTTCAAAGGCGCGAATGGAGACCAACGCTGGGGACAACATCCCTTATCAAAGGCCGCTGAGGGATTCGGCGCCAAACTCGCTCCCAAATACGACTGTCCCTATACCGTCGCGAAGTTTACGTCTCCAAACTTGGTTCGCCTGCGGCACCCGGGAGACCGACGGCGACGGATCGCCAATATATCACAGCTTAAACCCTACTATGGGCGAGTAACCCGGCACGGTAAGCGCACAGAACCGCGGAATAGTTTTAAGATCAATGCTTGTAATAGGTTTAGATTGACGGGTCCTATGTTAGCTACACCGTTAGGTAGGGAGTTCAGAAGGTAGGGCTATACCAATTAGTCTAGACTAATATTCCAGATGGACGAGGTAATCATGGTATCCGACGACTCCGGCGACACCGAGGCCTTCCACCCGGGGGCAAACTACGGCGACGGCCGTGAAGAAGACGAGGAGGAGGAGTCCCCCACCTCCGAAGGTGAAGCCGAGGGCAGCTCAATGGGAATGGACGGCGACGATTCCCAGGATCCTGGCGACCCACACTTTGCTGGACTTCGCGGAGGTCTGTGGAGTCCCCGGGGAGCCGTACTACGCCGAGTCGCGACAATCCGAATCGGAGGAGGACTGCCCGTGGACCAGGCGCGATCCCCGGGCCGGCCATCCGAGGTACTCCCGGCCCGGACAACCACAGTTTCCGGTCGTAGAACACTTCTACCACCATTCGACCGAGGATCAGGTGTGCAGATACGCCGGACACGTGTCGCTCAAGCGCATCGACGTCCGATCGGTACTTATAAAGGTACCTGGGCTACCCGCACAAGGGCCATATGCGGATGAACCTCCCTCCCCACCCCCATGCCCGGCACTTGAAGCCGGCGAAGGACGTAACCTCGAGGCCGATCGTTCGCCGTACGACGTAGAGGGGGAAGCTACTAAGGGATCCTCTTCGACGAGTTTCGTCGACCCCAGCTACGCTTTCTCAAGGGGTCCAGACGTCCCCAATAAGAGAGGACCATCCGCAGGAGGTGTCCGACCAGGGAACCCAAGCCTCGCCGCCCAACCGGCAGGACCTACGTCGCTTGACTCAGACGCCCGAGATGCAGTTGCCTTACGACGAGGAGCCTATCAGTCCGAGACGCGACGTCGAAGTCTCAACACCGATCGTTCCGTGTTCCGAGTATCTGGCCGGCTTTCAGTTGGTCACGGACACCGAGGACGATGAAGAAAAAAGGCCCCTTTTTCGCCGTTCCTTTGTGGCCTGGTCCAGCAGGACCAGGCGTCCGAGACCATACCCTCCAGAGCCTACGTCGAACATTCTCGCCCGGAGAGCGGGAGGAACCTTTGGTCCCCGACACGAGAGGATGGGAACCCCCAACGAGCCCCCAGTTGCGCCCACCCTGGCGAACCACTTACTGAATGGGAGAATCAGGTGCTCGAGCAAGTCCTCACGGATCTGTAGGGAGTTAGGTTCCCCGAGCCTACCATTGACACGGTTCTCAGACGCGCGCAACCGACGGGCGCCTCTACATTGCGCCGCGGGAAGAAAGGGGGGGTGTGACGAACCCGCCTAGAAGGCGCGTGCGCCACAATAAGTAGATGAGATGAAAATGAGGTGGATGTTGCGGGTGGACAATATTTGTAGTGAGTCGACTTGCATTGCTGAAAACTATGCCCCTTGCGCAAACAGTTGAGGCAAAGGTGCAACTTCTTTGCTTCTCTATATCGAAGATTCGGACTCAAATTTAAAAATCGAGAACACTTCGGCAAATAATGATCCCGTGCATCGCAAAATAAACATATCATATGATTTGAGTTAGTAGCAGAAGCAATAAGTGTATTTTGTATATTTTAGTTATATTTGTGCAAGTTGTTTCCCAAACGCTGGCCTGGTGTTTGAGATACCAAGGCTTAATCCAAGTTTTCCATCATCCTGCACCTCTTTTCCAAAAACGACTCCATACCATCCCAGGTAGATAGCTCAGTGACTGACCAATCCTCTTCCCATTTTTCCCGTGTCCTCTGTCCCAGTTTCCGAGTGACGAGGTGAATTAAAAGTCCATCCAAAATGTGTTGCGCAATGGCCAGTGTTCAAATTGCTCGCAGATACGAATTCATGCAATCACTCAGCTCCCGAAGACCCTTCGAAGATCCCTTCTCGACCCCTTTAAGCCGAATATTGCCTGAACGTGTGCCTGAAAGGCATTCGAGGGTTCACGCTCGCTTCCATAGCCACGCCGCCCAAACTCGAACGCAAATATTGCATAAGATAGAGATGGCATTATGCGCCTAAATATGAGAGTTTATTAAAGACAGCAACCGTTTATGAACAGCTGCACTCTATTTGCTGGCAGGCTACCCATGACGTGCTCCGTGACGACTGGGGGCTCAGTTCTCGAGCGAACGGAACGATTTATAGCGGACTAATGGTGCCCTGTGCATTATTCGGTGCCTCGGTTTGGTACAAGGCTGCGAGTGTGGGTAAGTCTCGTGCCAGAGAACCATTCTCTTAGGATGCCTCCCTGTATGCCGCACCGTGTCCACGGTGGCAGTACAGGTGCTTGCTCGAGCTCCTCCCCTAGATCTTGATGATCATCGTGCTGCAATCAAATTCAAACTGAGGAAAGGTGTCCTACTAGACGACAACGACTGGCTCCTCGGACAGGATTTGTCCGCGTTGGACTGGAAGGCAAAGTAAGCTTTACTAGACGAACGTCTGCTAAATGACTGGCAACTCAGATGGGCTCGAGCGGATCACGGTTCCGTGACTATCCAATTCTTCCCAGAGGCAGTGGACACGGGTCGATGAAAACGTTTCTGCATGGCAGGTCCGTCAGTAGCACTAACGCATGCGCATGTGGACAAGTGAGAGAGGACTGGTTCCACATACTGTGTGAATGCCAACTGTACCACGACTTGCGCGACCTGGATGCCCTTGGATTCGTTAGTAAACAGGGAAGATGGATTGTTACAGGAGTAGTTGGGGCCCCAGAACGGATGCGTCTCCTAGGAGTTTTCACCGACGCTGCCTTTACAAGCCGTAGGATGGCTGCGATAAGAGCTGAACCACAGGCGCTGGAACGCTAGTTCCTAGTCTCTCTTGCCGTGTGGTAGCGGCGAAGAATACTGCCACAGCCTGCAATTTAGGTACCACGGGCTGAGCAGCTCCAAGACTGCTCATTGAGTGTGGTGGTTGCTGTGGGTGACACGTAAATCGCGGGTAGAGTTTTCGGCCTCGGCGTGCATGTTGCGTTACACAACTCGGGTGCTGTGACCCACAGAACAGTAGAGATTAGAAGTAGATTAGATTAGAAGTGGCTTGCCCGACAAGTAAGTACTTGAATTGCTACTGGGGTGGTTGCTATGTACATAGCTATAGCTGCTAGTCCATAATAAATTGATCAAATCCTTTTCTGTATCTTCCGTTATCCATTTTGTTATCCTTGATAGTTAATAGGAATCCATACTTGTCCTCCCAACATTTTTGACAAATTTGCACAAATGTTTCTTAATTCATATCAGTGTTAATATGGTCCCAATATATATGCCGCATATATAAATCATCTTGCTTAAACATTGTAATAAAGTTGGCATTGTCACGAATCAGATGTTTAGGTATATGACTGTACGTTTGACATAAATAAAAAGAGTCGACATTTTTATGTCGACCCATACAAAAATAAGATCTTATGTTATCTCGTTTTTCACAAGCTACGTCATCAAATATAATAATGGAATTGTCTTGAGCTTCACTGGGGTCTAGTACACCCTCATTATGAGAGAATGTATGATATCCCATTCCTTTAATCGGTTTGATTAATTTCTCCAAGTACTCATATTTAGGTTGATATAAAATTTTGAAAATATATAAACATTTTCGAATTTTAATCCATTAGGACTCTCTATTTGTTGATAACGCTGGCAACGAAGTTGCGGCCTCCAATCGGTCAGTACCTTTGCCGTAATGCGGCACGCAGCGCCTGCGATCCTCCATGCGAATATTTCTAATGACAATAAACGATAATCACCATGGTGACTGAATGATCCTTGGGATCATTGGATGCCTCGTATCGTTGTCCAAGTTTGCGTTCAAATATCAAATATCAAATCCGACCGCTGAAGAGAGTGGACGTGTCTTGTGCGAGCTCCGCGAAAAGTGCAAGAAAGTTGATAAATTAACTGCAAACAAAACACAAAAATTAAACAGGTTAATTTCAAATAAGCGAAAAGACGCTAAAACCCAAAGAAATTTAGGTTTCAACCCACAAAATCGGTGTAATGTCTTAAACTAGCACATAATTATTTTATCTTATAATAATAAATAAGTGCCACGCTAATAAAAGCTCAATGAGCTACGAACAGAATAAAGAGCGACTTAGCTCCGCGAGCCGAAGAGACGGTTACTTTTCGTCTGTCTCAACGCGTGATAGCGAAGTGCAAAAAACGACCCTACTGTCGGTCGATAGCCAAAGAGCACGATCTTGCTCACCATGCTTACTTACGGCTACCCCTACTCCGACGGCGTGGAGTCAACAATGCAAAACCCTGGCGCACCAACAACATGCAACGGTAAAACTTCTGCATCCGCACTAAATTTGTCAGCAACAACTACAGCTACGGCAAAAAAACCAACGACAACCACAGCTACGACTATTATTTCGGAATCGACTGCAACCGCAGCTCTTAATACAACGGCAACAAAAACAACGACAACAAATCAAAACCAAAACAAAATTCAGCAAGCGGGTCCGGCCATACAGACCGGACTAGATCGGTACATCCATATCAAGCGTAAGCTTAGCCCGCAGAACACTGCGGTAGGTAACAAGTCAAAAATAAACCGTGTCCAAGTAGAAGATATATTACCCGGGAGATCCGACAGCAATCGATTTGCGCTTCTAGCAGAAAATGAATCAGGACGGGCTCAGGAGACCCAACCGAAACCTAAGCCCCCACCAATTTACATTAGGGAGAAAATCTCGAACGCCCTGGTCAACAAAATTGTTGCGCTGACCGGAGACGGAAACTTTCATGTTGTTCCGGTCACAAAAGGGGATATCCATGAAACCAAGCTTCAGACCAAATCTGAAGAACATTTCCGAGCAGTATCTAAATACCTGGAGGAAGCTAGGAAAAGCTACTACACGTACCAACTAAAAAGCAGCAAGGACCTGCAAGTGGTAATAAAAGGAATCGAGCCCGACGTAACCGCCAAGGAAGTTATCGATGCTCTCAAGGAAAAAGGGTTTTCTGCAAAGAACGTCAGTAACATTATAAACAGGAAAAAAGAGCCGCAACCACTCTTCAGGGTCGAGCTAGAGCCAGACAGCAGTCTTGAAGAAAAATGAAGTGCACCCCATTTATAACCGGCAGTACTCATTGCACCGAAGAATTAACGTGGAAGAGCCACATAAAAGGAACGGCCCAGTGCAATGCACAAATTGTCAGGAGTATGGACACACCAGGGCATACTGTTCGCTTCGAACAGTCTGTGTAGCTTGTGGAGACTTCCACAATTCGGCTAACTGCCCTGCCAACAAAGAAGACCCCAAAAAGAAAAAATACGTTAACTGCCAAGGTTACCACACGGCAACCTACAAGGGCCTTTCCGGTCTACAAGGAGATGAAGGACCGCATGCGAAAAGTGATAGCAAGGCGTCATCAGAATACCCAAAATGCGTACACTTACTCGTGTACGACGCCGGAAGTATTTTTCGGCACGGCTATAAGATCCTCCTTTGGTCAACTAAATACCCAGAAGGTTTTTTTCTACGACGATGCCCTTCGATCGGGGACGGAAAACCCACTCCAGTCTAATCTAGGAAATGCTCAGCAGATCCAAGAACAGTCGCAAAGCACTCTGGAAACTATGATGGTCACCATGCAACAAAGTTTGATGGAACTCATGTCATTCATGAAAACGACCATGCAAACACTGGTTCAAAACCAGAACATGGTGTTACAGCTACTTGCAGCTAAGCAGTCCAAATAATCAGATGGCAAATCCACGAATAACAATGGCGTTTCACGGCACAACCTTGAAGTAACACAGTTCCTTAATTACTTACTACTTACTTATTTAATTACTTGCAAGCCACGTCTATCAAAGTGCAGTCAGGCAACGGAAACCTCACCATAGCCACTGTCTACTGCCCGGCTCGCTTTACAATTTCTGAAGGACAATTCATGGACTTCTACAACTTGCTTGGAGACCGCTTTATAGCTGCAGGGGACTATAATGCCAAACACACGCACTGGGGATCACGCCTTGTGACTCCCAAAGTAAGGAAATTATATAATGCAATCATAAAACCGAACAACAAATTAGACTATGTTTCCTTTGGCAGCCCCACATACTGGCCAACAGACGCCAGGAAAGTTCCAGACCTAATAGACATTCCCCGCAATATAATAAGCGCCAAAGCGCTGTCGGACCTGTCGTCAGACCATTCGCCAGTGCTAATAACTCTTCTTC
Source organism: Drosophila suzukii (assembly GCF_043229965.1). NCBI lineage: Eukaryota > Metazoa > Arthropoda > Insecta > Diptera > Drosophilidae > Drosophila > Drosophila suzukii. The sequence goes on from NC_092085.1 coordinate 8,641,415, forward strand.
AAAGCACAAAAACCACAGATCACCCCCTCAGGCTGACGTCGCACAGTACCAACTGGTTAAAATATAAAAAGAATGTAAGCTCACACATCAAATTAACCCCTCACTTCAACATCGAAGCGGACATCGACTGCTCTACCGATGCTCTTGAAGAAGTATTCGTGGAGGCAGCCACTATCTCAACACCACAAGGCAGGGACGTGCAAACCAACCACTTCAAAACTAATCTGCAAATTGAACGGTTAGTCCTAGAAAAGAGGCGCCTGCGACGTGCCTGGAAAACCAACAGATCGCCGTCATCAAAACAACGTCTTAAGGAAGCTACTCGCTCACTAAATCGAGCTCTAAAGCAAGAAACAGAAAATGCACAGCTGCAGTACATTAAAAACTATCGCCAACCAGTACAAAACATCCTCTGTGGAGGGCTCACCCAAATCTGAGCTCTCCAATCGAAACAGTCACTCCGATAAGAAACTCATCTGGCATCTGGGCCCGCAGCGACGAAGATAGAGCCGAAACTTTTGCTTTACATCTAAAAAAGTCTTCCAGCCGAACCCTGCCACTGGTTCAGTTTTCCTACCACAAATCGAATCTGAATCTATTTCCCTACCACCATTGTTTCAGCCAAAGGAGATCGCGAAAGTCATTGGGGAACTGAAACCGAAAAAGGCCCCTGGCGGTGACCAAATATCCCCAAAAATGTTAATTGAACTTCCAAACTCTGCCATTGAGGTTATTTGTAAGCTCTTCAATGGGATTATAACTCTCGGCTACTATCCGAAAAAATGGAAAAAATCTATTATCATTATGATACCGAAGCCCGGAAAAGACCACACAATTCCGTCATCCTACAGACCAATTAGTTTATTATCGTGTCTGTCTAAGCTGTTCGAAAAATGCCTTCTAACTCGCATAACACCATATCTAGGAGCACACAATGTTATCCCTGCTCATCAATTTGGATTTCGTCAAAACCATGGAACAATCTAACAAGCTAACAGAATAACATCAGAAATACACACAGCCTTTGAGCATCGGGAATACTGCAGCGCAATATTCCTCGATGTATCTCAAGCCTTCGATCGAGTATGGCTAGATGGCCTCATGCACAAGATCAAAACACACTTACCTGATTACACTCACAAGCTTCTTGAGTCGTATATATACAACAGGACCTTCGCAGTAAGGTGCAATACAACAACATCCGACGACTACATTATCAAAGCTGGAGTCCGGCAAGGAAGCGCGGTAGGGCCCACTCTGTTCCTCCTATACACAGCGGATATTCCCACAAGCGAGCAGCTAACAACGTTCGCTGACGACACCGCAATTTTAAGTCGCTCGAGGTGCCCAGGCCGAGCCACAACACAGCTAGCAAACCACCTCCTCGTAGTAGAGAGGGCGCTATCTGATTGGCGGAATAAAATAAATGAACAAAAATGTAAACACATAACGTTTACTCTCAACAGGCAAAAATGCCCTTCACTATTATTGAATAAAAAGCAGATTCCCCAAGTCAACGATGTAACGTATCTCGGCGTCCACCTTCACAGACGACTAACCTGGAGAAGACACATCGAACGCAAGAAAGTACATCTAAAACTAAAGGCCAGCAGCTTCCCCTGGATTCTTAACGCTCTTTCGCCCCTGCGTCTGGACTACAAGGTTTTGCTCTACAACTCCACTCTCAAGCCCATCTGGACATATGGCTCCCAGCTATGGGGGAACGCCAGCAGAAGCAACGTAGACATTATACAGCGCGCTCAATCGAAAATCCTGCGAACTATCACTGGGGCACCATGGTATATTCTTACCGTTAAAGATGAAATAGACAAACAAGAGGCGTCCTACACCGAAAAACTCTATGTGCACCCCAATCGCCTCGCAAGAGGCTTGACTTGGGTTTCCAGCCGATCCCGTCTACAACGCAACGACCTGCCAAGCCAGCTATAACTTTCGGGCCCCTTTAGCACAACATCAGTCATACGACTGTGAGTTAGATTAATTAGTCTAAGATTTGATACACTTATTGTTAGTATCCAAAGGGAGAAGATTCAATAAATAAATAGCAAAACATTTAAAAAAAAAAAAAAAAAGTTTGCGTTCTGAAGGCTTCCACCCACGCGAAGTAACCAGCTTGCTTTTCTGAGGAAACGGCTTGCCCTGGCTAAGAGATCCATACTCCTTCGCCAAGTTAACCTGTTGCTCCTCAAAAGAAGTACTGTTTTAGATTTGATCTGCTCCACCGAAATACGACCTTTTAACGGCGCGCAATTAGAAATGAACCGATAAATGTATGCAGCTTATCGAAAGAGTTGAGTAACTTGCAGTTTGATGAACTGTCTATGCAAACGGCCCCGATTAGAGCCACAGAACGGCGCTCTGGAATTGTTAAGGCCTTCAATGGACCTACCCTTGACTTGGCACAGAACAGATGGACTTTCGATTCTCCATTGGTCTCCGATCGCAAGTATAGACACGCTCAATAAGCTGACATGCTAGCATCGCAGAATCTATGCAACTCAACGGAAGCCCTTGGTTGCAGTACGAATCGTGGAAATTTTAAGATCCGTACGACCGATTACTGTGAGGTCAACTCCCCCCATGACGAAAGAATGGGCTCTGGCATTGCCCAGATAATTGTTTAAATTTGAGTTATTAAGCCGAGTGGATCATAGAGCTTGGCAATAGTTGACAACGCAACCCGCTTAGTGGGTCGTTGATTGGTTGGCAGCTGAGAAAAATTTAATAGGAGTTGATCAGAAGATGGATCCCAGACTAGTCCCAATGCATTGGCGACGTCCGATCCATCGTGAAATTTGATTAACTGCTCATTGTCGCATTCAGACTCTCCTTCCAGGGCTGCTGACTTATTTAAACACCATTTGCGGATTGGAAAGTGGCTTCGCGACAGTAGTTCCTTCACCTGACGACGAATTTCTCTCACCTCCTCAACTGAGTCCCCACCAGATATTAAATCATCCACATAGAAATCTCTACGAACAATTTTTGCTCCAATAAAAAATGATTCCTCCTCATCGTAAGAGTTGATGCATGGCCCTTATAGCCAAGAAGGCAGCTGGCTTGGTTCCATAAGTCACTCAACTCTTCCGTGCAGCTCTCTCTCCAAACGATGCATTGCAAAATATCATCCGGGTACGAAACACACACGCAACGGTACATCTTGCAGATACATAAAAGAACGAAAGCGAAGCAGTATATTGAAGATTTTTTTTTGAATTGTTGGCCCTGCCAGCAGTAAGTCGTTCCGAGAACTACCAGAAGTAGTTTTAGCAGATCCATCAAAAACGAAACGAAGCTTTGTACTCGTGCTCTCCTACTTATGTACGCAATCGTGGGGCAAAAATAATTTAGCTTCCAAACTCTTGAAACGACGACGAGCCAAGCAATAAGAATCACCTAAAGATTCGAGTCCGGAAGTGGACAAGAGACGAACAGAGTATTGGCCGTTTTCAAGTCTAGTGCAATTTTCAGTGAAAAATTGCTCACATCGCAAGTCTTCCGGCAATGAAGATGGTTCAGACAAAGTAAAGTCCTCAATATCCCAAAATCGCTTTACAATGGCGGCAAGTGTGTCATCGGCTGGGTCCTTGATGCTGGCTTATAAAACCGATTTAAGAGGTGGCATGTTCGATGGTAACCCTCCTGAGACTATCCAACCAAGTTTGGTGTTTGTTTTGGCAAAGCCCTAGCCCTATCCAAATGAATTATTTCGAAAAACAACCCAGCGCCGAGTAAAAGGTCAATTCGTTGTGATTGATTGAAATGAGGATCAGCGAGCGAAATGTTTTGCGGTATCCTCCATGATGTTTCATTTATATTGAAATGGGGTTGATAATCAGTAATACTGTGAGTCACAACCGCTGTGAATGCCGCACGATAGCTTGCATCCCGTGATTGCACAAGAATATCGACAGTCTTATCAGAGATCATGGAAGATTCTCCCATCCCAGAAATCGAGGTTTGCGATCTTCTATGATTCAAGTTTAGTTGGCTAGCTAAGCGAGAGGTTATAAAGTTTAGCTGGGTGGCCGAATCTAAAATTGCTCGGCAAGGCATAAATGCTCCAGTTCTATTTCTAACGTAGATAATAGCAGTTGGAAGCAACACGTAGTCGATCGGCAAAATATTTAAGGTTTTGGGTGGAGGGCTTGGTAAATGATGATCAGGATGCGAATATGTATGCGAACATGATACTAATGCTGATGAAGTAGATGGTAAGGCTGAGAGCTCGAGGATGGATAGCATGATGGAGATGAAAATGAGGTGGATGTTGCGGATTGGTCATGGTTCATGTGTAATAAAGAATGGTGCTTCATGCGACAATATTTGCAGTGAGTCGATTTGCATTGCTGCAAACTATGACCCTTGCGCAAACAGTTGAGGCAAAGGTGCAACTTCTTTGCTTCTCTATATCGAAGATTCGGGCTCAAATTTAAAAATCGAGAACACATTGACAAGTAATGATCCCGTGCATCGCAAAATAAACAGATCAAATGATTTGAATTGTAGCAGAAGCAATAAATGTGTTTTGGTTATATTTGTGCAAGTTTTTTCCCACCTGCTGGCCAGGTGTTTGAGTTACCAAGGCTTGATCCAAGTTTTCCATCATCCTGCACCTCTTTTCCAAAAACGACTCCATACCATCCCAGGTAGATAGCTCAGTGACTGACCAATCCTCTTCCCATTTTTCCCGTGTCCTCTGTCCCAGTTTCCGAGTGACGAGGTGAATTAAAAGTCCATCCAAAATGTGTTGCGCAATGGCCAGTGTTCAAATTGCTCGCAGATGCGAATTCATGCAATCACTCAGCTCCCGAAGACCCTTCGAAGATCCCTTCTCGACCCCTTTAAGCCGAATATTGCCTGAACGTGTGCCTGAAAGGCATTCGAGGGTTCACGCTCGCTTCCATAGCCACGCCGCCCAAACTCGAACGCAAATATTGCATAAGATAGAGATGGCATTATGCGCCTAAATATGAGAGTTTATTAAAGACAGCAACCGTTTATGAAAAGCTGCACTCTATTTGCTGGCAGGCTACCCATGACGTGCTCCGTGACGACTGGGGGCTCAGTTCTCGAGCGAACGGAACGATTTATAGCGGACTAATGGTGCCCTGTGCATTATTCGGTGCCTCTGTTTGGTACAAGGCTGCGAGTGTGGGTAAGTCTCGTGCCAGAGAACCATTCTCTTAGGATGCCTCCCTGTATGCCGCACCGTGTCCACGGTGGCAGTACAGGTGCTTGCTCGAGCTCCTCCCCTAGATCTTGATGATCATCGTGCTGCAATCAAATTCAAACTGAGGAAAGGTGTCCTACTAGACGACAACGACTGGCTCCTCGGACAGGATTTCCAAGTCTAGTGCAATTTTCAGTAAAAAGTTGCTCACATCGCAAGTCTTCCGGCAATAAAGATGGTTTAGACGAAGTAAAGTCCTCAATTTCCCAAAATTGCTTTACTATGGCGGCAAGTGTGTCATAGGAATAATCAGCTGAGTCCTTGATGCTGGCTTGTAAAACCGATTTATGAGTTGGCATGTTCGATGATAACCCTCCAGAGACTATCCAACCAAGTTTGGTGTTCTGAAGAGTTGGCAAAGCCCTATCCAAATAAATTTGTCCCACAGAAAATATTTCGAAAAACAACCTAGCGCCGACTAAAAGCTCAATTCATTGTAATGGATTGAAAAAAGAATCAGCGAGCGAAATGTTTTGCGGTATCCTCCACGATGTTTCATTTATATTGAAATGGGGTTGATAATCAGTAATACTGTGAGCCACAACCGCTGTGAATGCCGCACGATAGCTTGCATCCCGTGATTGCACAAGAATAGATAATAGCAGTTGGAAGCAACACGTAGTCGATCGGCAAAATATTTAAGGTTTTAAATGGAGGGCTTAGTAAATGATGACCAGGATGCGATGATGTATGCGAACATGATACTAATGCTGATGAAGTAGATGGTAATGGTTGAGAGCTCGAGGATGTTGCGGATGGGTCATGGTTCATGTGTAATAATGAATGGTGCTTCCTGCGACAATATTTGCCGAGAGTCGACTTGCATTCGGACTAACATTTAAAAATCGAGAACACTTTGACAAATAATGAACCCGTGCATCGCATAATAAACATATCAAATGATTTGAGTTAGTAGCAGAACAATAAGTGTATTTTGGTTACATTTGTGCAAGTTTTTTCCCACCTGCTGGCCTGGTGTTTGAGTTACCACCAGATATTAAATCATCCACATAGGAATATCAACGAACAATTTTTGCTCCAATAGGAAATGATTCCTCCTCATCGTAAGAGAGTTGATGCATGGCCCTTATAGCCAAGAAGGCAGCTGACTTGGTTCCATAAGTCACCGTGTTCAATTTAAAAACACTCAACTCTTCCGTGGAGCTCTCTCTCCAAACTATGAACTGCAAAAAATCATCCGGGTACGAAACGCGCACTCAACGGTACATCTTGCAAATATCTCCACAAAAAAATTTTAAAAAATCGAAAGAGAAGCAGTATATTGAAGATTTTTTGTTGAATTGTTGGTCCTGCCAAAAGTAAGTCGTTCAGAGAGCTACCAGAAGTTGTTTTAGCAGATCCCCTCAAAAACGACACGAAGCTTTGTACTCGTGCTCTCCTGCTTATGTACGCAATGTTGGGGCAAAAAGAATTGTGTTTCTGACGGTTCCTTAGTTACAAGAGACATGCGACCTAGATCAATATACTCCCTCAAAAATGCTGAATACTGAGCTTTCAGGACTGGGTTTCTATCTAGTTTAGCTTCCAAACTCTAGAAACGACGACGAGCCAAGCAATAAGAATCACCTAGAGATTCGAATCCGAAAGTGGACAAGAGACGAACAGAGTATTGGCCGTTTCCAAGTCTAGTGCAGTTTTTAGTAAAAAGTTGCTCACATCGCAAGTCTTCCGGCAATAAAGATGGCTTAGACGAAGTGAAGTCCTCAATTTCCCAAAATTGCTTTACTATGGCGGCAAGTGTGTCATCGGAATAATCAGCTGAGTCCTTGATGCTGGCTTGTAAAACCGATTTATGAGTTGGCATGTTCGATGATAACCCTCCAGAGACTATCCAACCAAGTTTGGTGTTCTGAAGAGTTGGCAAAGCCCTATCCAAATAAATTTGTCGCACAGAAAATATTTCGAAAAACAACCCAGCACCGACTAAAAGGTCAATTTATTGTAATGGATTGAAAAAAGAATCAGCGAGCGAAATGTTTTGCGGTATCCTCCATGATGTTGCATTTATATTGAAATGGGGCTGATAATCAGTAATACTGGGAGTCACAACCGCTGTGAATGCCGCACGATAGCTTGCATCCCGTGATTGCACAAGAATATCGACAATCTTATCAGAGATCATGGAAGATTCTCCTATCCCAGAAATCAAGGTTTGCGATCTTCTATGATTCAAGTTTAGTTGGCTAGCTAAGCGAGAGGTTATAACGTCTAGCTGGGAGGCCGAATCTAAAATTGCTCGGCAAGGCATAAATGCTCCAATTCTATTTCTAACGTAGATAATAGCAGTTGGAAGCAACACGTAGTCGATCGGCAAAATGTTTAAGGTTTTGGGTGGAGGGCTTAGTAAATGATGATCAGGATGCGATGATGTATGCGAACATGATACTAATGCTGATGAAGTAGATGGTAATGGCTGAGAGCTCGAGGATGGATCGCATGATGGAGATGAAAATGAGGTGGATGTTGCGGATAGGTCATGGTTCATGTGTGATAACGAATGGTGCTTCATGCGACAATATTTGCAGTGTGTCGACTTGCATTGCTGAAAACTATGCCCCTTGCGCAAACAGTTGAGGCAAAGGTGCAACTTCTTTGCTTCTCTATATCGAAGATTCGGACTCAAATTTAAAAATCGAGAACACTTCGGCAAATAATGATCCCGTGCATCGCAAAATAAACATATCATATGATTTGAGTTAGTAGCAGAAGCAATAAGTGTATTTTGGTTATATTTGTGCAAGTTTTTTCCCACCTGCTGGCCTGGTGTTTGATTTACCACCAGATATTAAATCATCCACATAGGCAAGTGGAGACTGTGTGTCGACTTCAGGCAGATTAACGCGAAGTCAGTGATGGATGCCTCGCATAAACTACATCCTGGGTCAACTAAGGGAAGCGCGGTACATCAGCAGTTTGGACCTGAAGGACCAGGCAATAGCAGGCAATATACGGCGTTCACGGTACCAGGCAAAGGTCTGTTTCAGTGGAGGGTAATGCCGTTCGGATTTCACTCGGCGTCGGCAACGTTTCAGCGAGTTTTGGACCAAGTAATTGGCCCCGAGATGTCACTGGAAGAACACAAAAGAAACAAACGAAAGGAGGCAAACCTGAGGCTGAATCCAGAAAAATGCCAATTCTTTAATAAGGAACTGCTGTACCTGGGACATCGAGTGACGAGCGAGTGAATAGGAACAGATCCAGAAAAAGTAGCCGCCATCGCCGAACTGGAACCGCCATCGACCGTCAAAGAACTCCGGGGAGTGGAGACCAGAGCACCAGATGACGTTTGAGGAAGTAAAGGCAAGACTCGTGGCAGATCCGGTGCTAGCATGCCCGGACTTCAGTAGAATTTTCATCCTGCAAACAGACGCCAGCGACTACGCCATCGGAGCAATACTGACCCAGGACACCGAAAAGGCCGAAAGAGTAATCTTCTATTCGAGCCAACAATGAACGGCGCGGAGAAGAACTGTTCAACAACGGAGAAGGAGTGCTTGGCGATCGTCTGGGCGATCCGGGAGCTCAGGCCATATCTGGAAGGTTACAACTTTAAGGTAGTAAACGACCACATGGCCCTGAAATGGCTCAACAGCAACCAAAGCCCTTCAGGAAGGATCGCCAGATAGGCCCTGAAGCTACAACAGTACGACTTTGAGATAGCGTACAGAAAGGGTCAGCAAAACGTGGTGGCCGACGCATTATCAAGACAACCACTACCAGAGACGCTACGAGGATTAAAAGAGGCGTCGGCAACAATAACTTCAGGAGGGTGCAGCTGGATCAAGGATATGGGCGAAAATATACCGCAGAAGTACCCAGACTATGTTATGGATGGTGAGACACGGTACAGAAACATACCTCATGGAGCAGGCAGTGAAGACGTCGCGTCATGGAAGATGTGCGTCCCAAAGTCGCTACGAGAAACAGTGTTGAGGGAAAACCACGACGCACCGTCTGCGGGACACGTAAAAAGCCGGAGGACAATTGCACGGTTGGCAGCCCGATACTACTGGCCAGGCATGCATAGAGACGCCCGAGCACACGTAAGAAAATGCGAGATTTGCATGCGGTTTAAGCCCAATCAGATGCAGGCGGCCGGGAAGATGTTGACCCAAGTGCCGGAGGAACCATGGGCCACGGTATGTGCAGACTTCGTTGGACCCCTACCAAGATCTAAGCACGGGAACCAAATGCTGCTAGTCATGATAGACAGGTTTTCGAAATGGACGGAACTGGTGTCCCAGCGCAGTGCGACAGCAGAGTCGCTCAAGATGGCGTTTAGGGAGCGCATAATCGCATGGACGGAGAGCGAGAGAGAATGAAGACTTCGCGGGCAAGGCAAGAGTGCTGTGTGCAAAAACCGGATAACGGAACTTTGGACTCTCCCGTGAACTTTGGACCGGGAGAGGAAGTGCCACATCTCGGCAGTGGAGCGGCACACAGGCGTGCCACAAGCATCACGGGAATCAGCGGGATGGCAGCAGTGGGCGGAGCAAGTGGGTCAAGCAGGAGTCACGGACTTTGGACCCGGGGTGGAGAGATCCAGCGGGCCGTGCGCAAAAGGGAAAAAACGGTTCCCGGAGGCCCTATATAAGGCCGCAGAGCGCTGGCAGCTGGATCAGTCGATCACGAGGATTCAAACCTTCAAGATCAGTTATAGTACCAAGTGAACAGTCAGTCAAGCAATCTAATCTACGAGGGAGCCACAACCAAGCGAGTCGTCGGAAGCAGCGCCGTGGGAAACACAAAAGGAGCAAGATCTCCACGTCGAGACGTTCGGGATTGGGTCATCAGGAATCTCCGAATTGAGACACAAGTGGCTGAGTTCTGGAAGGCATCACGCGGCTAAGTCAAGGCGTTTGTTTTTTTTTTTCCCCGGCGGGTCTGACAGAGACAAGCAAAAGAGTCGTACGACGAAGAACCGTCAGCTTGGACAGGAAAGTTGTCTACGACCCAGGGTACCTTGCCCGAGCTCATTGGGGAGCGCAGGAGCGTCGCGGACGTCACGCATTAGGGTGAAGCCGGGTGGAACGTTCGTCTGCGCTAGGCGTAAAGCGAAGTGAACGCCTGTGTGCCGAGATGTGGCACTTCCTCTCCCGGTCCAAAGTTCACGGGAGAGTCCAAAGTCCTGTGGAGTTCCGTTATCCTGTTTTGCACACGACACTCTTGCCTTGCCCGCGAAGTCTCCATTCTATCTCGTTCTCCATGCTTTGTCTCCAAACTCTCTCGCTCTCCGTCCTTGGTCTCCAAACTCTCTCGATCTCCATCCTTGGTCTCCAAACTCTCTCGCTCTCCATCCTTGGTCTCCAAACTCTTCTCGCCGCGCCGTTACTACGCGAATTCGCCGCGTATCTGGCTAGCGGCCGGCCATCTGCTGCTGCTTCTATTTGTGGGGAGTTATTTAACTCCTCACAATATCTATGTGTAAATTAACTTTCTCCCTAAGTAATTTGTTAAAAAAATTAATTTTTGATTTTCAACTGCTCTTATTCACTTTTACAATATTTTAGGTCAAACTTATTTAATATTCACTGGTCTTTAGTTTACACTCGTTTCAACTGCTTGAATTGATTCTCAAAAACGGACAGCACTGCCTCGAGTAATCAAACCTCGGCTTAAGAGATTTATCTTAAAATTGTTTATCTTAGAGTGTGAGTGTGACGACGGTTCGTCAAGAATATTACTACGCTAGCCACACCACTCTCCGAGTCCTTGAAGAAGTCTGGAAACACAAAGTTTTCCTTTGCTTCACGGGAGACACTGAAGTAAATCTATGATAATTTCCGTGATAAAGTAGTTGTAAAGATTGTATTTTGTTATTTATTTTTTTAAAATGTTTTTTTTGTTAGGATGTTGGGTTCCTGGGTTCATCTCGCCGTTCTAGATTTCTAATTTTATGTCGGTTATACACTTAATTTCGTAGTCGTGACCCGTGGCAACGCTTGGCGCTGAACAGTAACCCCGTTTTAAAATAGAAAATGAGGTCGGGAAAGAAAAGCCAACAGGAGTCAAAACTGCCGATGTCCTTAACTGGCGGCTATCACCACGTGTGATAGCTAGTTCAGTTGACGAACGGCTAGGCGGTGACGGGAGGATAGGGGTCGGTTTCTTCTCCCCAGGTCCAGAGCTGCTAGAAGAAAAAAATAAGAGAATTTGAATACATAGGTGTTCGTAAAAAAAAGGTTTATGGAAGTGAGGAAAATTTGTTTTATTGTTATTTATTTTGCTATTAGTTAGTATCGTATTTATTTATTTATTTTGTTGTTTATCATATTATTTATTATCGTATTTATTTGTTATCTTGTTTATTTATTTATCGTTGTATTTATATTATTTATTAGTGACGAGTTAGTTCAGTACTTATTAAAAAATAGCTGAAAATCCTATCCGAGGGCACGGCCACTAGCTTAGGGCAATGTGTCCTCCTGGCGACGAAAAGGACTATATCTGGTCCACGGACGTAGAGGATGCTGCTGAGTTGCCGCGGATATCGCTGACTGGGGGTTTACCCAGAACGCCGGTAGGCGGTAGTGAGGTGGATCGAATTAGGGATCAAGGCGATCTTCGAGGCGCCGGAGCAACTTCTGGTTCCGGAGCAGAAGAGTCCTCAAAAGCTTAACCTGGAACGGGATGCATCGGCGGAGTCGGCGATGAGCGCAGCTGTGGCACAGGCGACGCAAACCATTCGCGCGTTGCAGGAGTTAAAAGTAAGCCAGACGTTGTGGGAGGAGAGCAAGAAGGGCTCCGTGGACATGATGATGTTGCTGAACGACGTCTTTAGACCAGCGGAATTTCATCAGCGGCAATATACGGATAAATGCTACCGAAGGCCATCGGAATTGCCGCCCAGGCAGCGACCGGGGCTCGATAGTAGCCTGAGCCAGAAACCGAATGGACCGATGGAACCTTTCCTTCGGCGGTGAGGACGATTGCCATTCCATAGACGACTTCGTGCTCCGTCTAGAGTTCGTGGAGCGGCGGCCATCAGTGTTCGTGGAATGAAGTTCTGCGAAACTTCCGCGTACTCCTATCGGGCAGAGCGACGGAGTGGTATTGGGTACATGTACGCCAATCCAGAGTGGTCACTTAGAACCAGCTGCGCAGGGCTCTGATGGATCGGTTCCGTGGTCATCAGACGGAACACGAAAGGATGCACGAGCTACTACAGCGTGAGTAACAGCTGGGAGAGAGAGCGGATGACTACATACTTTCCATGCAGAAACTCGCCTCACGCCTGAAAAAACCAATGCCAGAGCGGCAGTTGGTGAAGGTGGTAAAAAAGGGCTTGAGGGACAACATAGCTATGTTCGTTTACGCAATGGATGTACTCAAGGTGGACGAACTTCGGGAGGATTACGTCGAAGTAGAGAGGAATTTCGGTTGACGAGGGCGCGCTTTTTCTTGCAGCGAGGCGCTCATACCGGACGAAATCGACGAGCAGCAAAACCTCGAAGTCGACGAGCTCCGTGGCCATTTAAGCCAGGTTGCTGGAGTTGCGTGGCAGCGGAGTACGGATTCCTGGATTGCGAGGCTACGGATTGGAGGAGGTTTTGTTTCCGGTGCGGCAGACCGGGCGTGAATACTCCGAAATGTCCCGATCGCGCGGAAAACGGTCGGCTCGCCCAGGTTGGATTCCCGCGAAGTTGTTCCGAAGGAAGTAGATCAATCTTTTAGATATAAGTAATTGTTAAGATACCTACCGGAGGAAGAAAGGCTTCGTCGTTATATGGAGGCACGGAACCGGATCTTTGCGGAACATCAGCTGACCGGCATGCGCCTAGTCTCACTGAGAGTCCAGAAAGCAATGGAGCGCTTCAGGATAAGGAGATCCAGACGACGAGAGGTGGTGGCGGCCGTAAAACGCATCGATTCCGCCGATCCTAGATCCTTCGCCGACGTGGAGACCTTGGGCAAGCAGCTCACCGGCTTGTTGGGGACGGGGGCCAGTTTAAGTGTGCTGGGCAAAGGCTGTCGATAGCTCGCGAAATCGCTGGGAGTTATCGTCCAACCGTATTTTTGCGTAGTCCGGACGGATTCTGGCGAGGATCGATCCTTTATCGGACGCTTGGAGCTGCCTGCCGTGGAACAAACTGCGTATTTCGGAGTGGACCTCTGGCGGGAGTTCGGACTTTGCCCAACCGTCGTAGGGAAGCCGGTGGCGAGAGGCGTGCAGGCAGCTAAAAAAATCCATGCCAGCCAGATGGAGCACTATGCCGATAAGGAAGGTAAGGGAGGAACCCGAATCCTGGAGCCTTTCTGCGGAGGAAAAGCTGACATCAAATGAGTTTCTTACCTTTGAAAGGGATGGCCTCGGAGTCACCAGCATGGAGAGGCATTAAATTGAGTTGATAGAAGGAGCTCGGGTGTTTAAAGATCGTCCGTATCCGATGTCTCTGGCGAAGCAATAGGTGGTCGACGAAAAAAAATCGATATGATGCTTGAGCTGGGTGTCATCGAGGAGAGAAAAAGCCCGTGGAGCAACCGCTCAGAAGTAGTGTCAAAGCCAGGGAAAGACAGGTTCTGTCTGGATGCCTGGAAGTTGAACGCATTGGCCATTAAGGATGCATACCCTCTGCCCAGTACTGAAGGAATCCTATCCAGGATAGATCAGACGCATTAGATCTCCAGCGTAGAACTCAAGTTTGCGATTGGCAGATTGAACTGAATGACGAAAGCAAGAAGTAAGCTGCGTTCACCGTTCCAGGCAGGACATTGTACCAGTTTCGAATGATGCCATTCGGGCTGTGCAACGCGGCACAACGCTTGGTGTTGCTCATGGATCGGGTGATACCAGCGGAGCTCAGATCCAACGTCTTCGTCTACTTAGACGACCTGCTAGTCCTCGCTCCACATTTTCAGACGCACTTGAAATACATCGAGTAGCCCACAGTCGGAAAGCAGTCGGATTGATCATGGGGTTAGAGAAATCAATGAAGGAAGTACGAGCCTTCCTCGGCACAGCGGGATGGTATCGACGGTTCGTCAAGAAGTTTGCTACGCTAGCCACACCATTCTCCGAGTCCTTGAAGAAGTCTGGATACACAAAGTTTTCCTTAAGTCCCAGCGCCACACAGGAAGTGGATGACCTGAAGCTGGCCTTGACGAGAGCGGCGGTTCTGGTTCATGCGGATTTCAAGAAACATTTCTACATCCAGTGCGACGCATCCCGTGGAAGGGATGCCGTTCACATGCACAACTGATCACGCTGAAGACGTTGAAGGACGTCCGGACGACTCCCAAGGTGATGTCTCCAGCTGCAGGGCTACGATTTCAGCATTGAAGATTGCAAAGGCAGCGAGAACGTAAAATTAAAATTGTTTATCTTAAAGTGTGAGTGTGACTCAAGAGAGTAGAAAAATAGGACGATGCAATTTGCCAATTAAAATTGAAATTGAAATTCGGCGGAATTCGGAAATTGGTGCTTACGTTAGCGGACTTTAGGGATCGCATTGGGGATCTTGTGTTTACGTTAGCGGACAAGTAGAAGCAGCAACAGATGGGCGGCCGCTTACCAGATACGCGGCGAATTCGCGTAGTAACGGCGCGGCGAAGAGAGTTCGGAGACTTGGATGGAGAACGAGAGAGTTTGGAGACCAAAGATGGAGAGCGAAAGAGTGTGGAGACCAAGGATGGAGAACGTGAAAGTTTGGAACCCAGGATGGAGAGCGAGAGAGTTTGGAGACTAAGGATGGAGATCGAGAGATAATGGAGACTTCGCGGGCAAGGCAAGAGTGCCGTGTGCAAAAGCGGATGGCGGGACTCCACCGGTCTTTGGACTCTCCCGTGAACTTTGGACCGGGAGAAGAAGTGCCACATCTCGGCAGTGGAGCGGCACACAGGCGGTCCACAAGCATCACGGGAATCAGCGGGACGGTGGCGGTGGGCGGAGAATCGATTGGAAGCGGTACGTGAAAGACAAGTGGGTCAACCAGGAGGCACGGACTTTGGACCCGGAGTGGAGAGATCCAGCGGGCCATGCGCAACAGGGAAATAACGGTTCCCGGAGGCCCTATATAAGGCCGCAGAGCGCTGGCAGCTGGATCAGTCGATCACAAGGAGTCAAACCGTCAAGATCAATCAGATACCAAAGCGAACAATCAAACAACCAGATAATCTACAAGGGAGAAGCAGCAAGCCGAGTCGCCAGAGAAGCAGCGCCGTGGGAGACGTTCCGGATTGGGATACCAGGAATCTCCGAATTGAAACGCAGGTAGCTGAGGTCCAGAGGGCATCACACGGCTAGGTCAAGGCGGTCGATTAACCTTATCTTGTCCAGGAGAGCCCTACGGCTTCGACTTGAGAGGTCCCGGAGCGGCGTGCCCGAACCCCGAGCACCAAAAGTCACGCGGAACCGTCTCGGACCAAAAGCAAAAGGGTGAGGCTAGGGTGGAACGTTCGTTTACACTAGGCGTGGAAGCGAAGTAAAGTTCGAGGCAGCTTCCTAGCGTTCCGCCTTGACTGTCCGCGCGGGCTGAGCAGAAACCCCAGTGGGACCATCCGGATCAGAGCAAGGGACAGGCGGCGGTATGTCGAAAGGAGCGATCCTGGAGAGCGCAGCTTCTGTTCACCCTGAGAACGGTGACGCTTCCCTAAGCCCGAACGGCTGATCCCCTTCGCGAGTCCGAGTCGTTACCAGCAGTCACCAAGTCACGCG
The DNA here is from genome assembly GCF_043229965.1 of Drosophila suzukii. Lineage (NCBI taxonomy): Eukaryota > Metazoa > Arthropoda > Insecta > Diptera > Drosophilidae > Drosophila > Drosophila suzukii. The sequence continues at coordinate 8,657,344 of NC_092085.1, forward strand.
TGAGGAGCGAGCATCGAGCAAGCGTCTTCAGGGAGCTGCGAGGATCTTCAGGGAGCTGCGAGGATATACAGGGAGATGCGAGGATTTTCAGGGAGCTGCGAGGATCTTCAGGGATCTACTGGACTGCAGCACCGAGTCATCAAGGCGAGAGGTCGTCGAGTCAATCAGGACTGTCGGAAGTACCGAAGGTCACAAGCGACGAGTCAAGGCCAACCCGCAATAAACCCAATACGAACCCGTGAATTCTGTGCTTTCTCACTGAGCTACTGGGCGGTCACGTTAATATAAATTTGGTGGGACGAACACACAATATACTGAGCTAGCCGCACGAGTCTCGTAGCAAGCAGACTACAAAAATCAGTTCGTTATAGTGGATTCCCTATCAAGTGCGGCGTTGCGCTTTCATGGATACGAGACGAGCCGTCCAGATTCAATATTTTAGTAGCGAACCAAGTAGCTGCCATTCCAGAGCTAACTGAGTCTGTGGAGTGGCCGTATGTTCCAACATCTTTAAATCCAGCCGACGTTCTCTCCCGAGGTGCTTTTTCTGCTGAGCTCAACGAGTCTCCTCTCTGGGCTCATGGACCAAAATTCCTCTGTGGCCCCAAAGCTGACTGGCCGACCCAAATCACTGCTGAAAGGCCAACGCTTGAGGTTTGCCGGAGGATTCTACTAACAAAATCTCAAAATTTGCCAATTCCTTTGCTGCCCTTCAAAGAATTTTCGGATACGTCTATAAGTTTAGTAGTCGCATCCATCGCCCTACGCTCACGGTGTCTGACCTTCAAGGCGGTACTCTGCTGTTGCTTCGTCTTGTCCAGCGCTCACATTTATGGGATGACATCAAATCATTGCAGTCAAAGGGAATGGTGCACTCCTACAGCTCGCTCGCATCTCTTTCGCCATTCATTGACCAACTTGGGCTTCTTAGAGTGGATGGCCGGCTAAGGAATTCTTCTCTGAATTTTAATGGCCGGCATCCAATTATATTACCACGGAGTCATTCGGTCACTGTTGCCATTATTACTCACTTTCATGAACGCAATCTGCACATTGGCCGCGGGCATTACTCGGCATAATTCGATCCCAATATTGGCCTATTAGGGGAGGAAGACGGTTATGAAGGCGGTAAACAAATGTGTTGTTAATTCTCGACCATTAGTCTCGATTTCAGAAAACCCGGCTGAGCTGGATGTATTAACCCCATCACATTTTTTGAATGGTTGTCCGCCTTCGTCTTTCGTCGAGCCTGATGTGACCAGTCTTAACTTCAATTGCTTGGATGGATGGTAACTCGTGGCTTACTTTCAGCAGATCTTTTGGTCCCGATGGAAGGAAGAATACTTACCATTACTGCAGCAGCGCTCCAAGTGGCGCATCCCAAAACCTGGCCTGGTTGTCGATGACTAGTTCTGGTCAAGGACGAAAACTTGCTCCCCATGAAGTGGCCCCTCGCCAGAGTGATCGAGATTCTGTTTGGTGGAGATGGGGTTGCTCGAGTTGCCGTTCTAAAGACAGCATCAGGTGTGACAAAGCGAGCAATAAACAAGCTGTGTCTGCTTCGCCTTAAGAATGATGTTGAAACCCAGGCTTCCAACGGGAGGAGTATGTCGGGTCACGCAGCCGCAGCAGCTAATTAACTTAATTCGATCTCTTATATTAATTGCATCGCGTAAGGTAGCTCTCTCTATCTAGCTCTCTCGTTTTTTGTGTACTTGAATTCTTGGGCCCAGCATTCGGCTGGCTGTCCCTTTGTAAAATCAGTATGAATTCTGATCTCGACATTAAATGCACTCTCGTCTCGCCTGCTGTACTCTTTCTCGCTAATAAATTGTTAACAAGCCTAAAGCAACCTGAAATTCGTATTTTAATTTAGCAATAACTAATAAAAAAGCTTATTAGTTCAACAAACTCGTTCTTTTTTTATAGCGATTTTAAAAAGCAAATCTTTCGTGGGCCACCCTGTACAATCAATATACCAATTCAAAAGAGATAACTTCTATTGAAATCGGAACGTCTATATTTATAATACCACACGACTTTCGTATAGTAAATTTAAAAATCGCTATTCCTTGTGATGGAATACTAGGAATCGATTTTATGAAAAAATACTACTGTCAATTAGATTTTAAGCCATCTAAAGACTGGCTCATAATAAGACCAAATAACCTAAATATCCGATTTATGTTCCAATAACATACAGTTTTGGCAACAACTTTATAATTCTGCCAGCAAGATCCCAAGTTGTCCAACAAATTTAAATAAATTCAGCAGAAGACAGTGTATTGATTCCGAATCAGGAAATTCAACATGTTCATTTTCCTTCAATCGGATGATCAAATTCTCTGCTCAATTGCCAAACGGATTACGCTGCAGTTTTGGGGCTCGCCGGGTGTTGACCGGATGCTTGTGTTTACATTAGCTGGACCCAGCTTAGTTTATGTTAGGAGGTCTGCGGCGCAATGGAATCTTAATAATGAACTTCGATTGAAGTGGGGGAGCTAATAGAGATTCTGTGAGAACGCTGAGTAAGGGGATCCCAGCTAAGAATTGTTTATAAGAAATTGTTTACGACTTGGGTAAGGCGGCTGGGCGCTCGAGCTGGAAAGCGTTCTCAGCTAAGAATTGTATATGAAGAGTTTGTTTATAAATTGGGTAAAGAGGCTGGGATCATGAGCTGGATAACTTGCACATAAACGTGGTTGGTTGCTTCCACTTTCTCACATAAAGCCTTTTCTGGGCATTCTTTTGCGATGTGCCCGAATTTGTAACACTAAAATACATGAATACATGACTTGGTTTTTACTCTCACTTTTTGATTTTCCGCGGATTACATCGTAGCATTTTAGTTTGTCCTTAAACTCGATCAGACCTTTTGTGATATAGAGCACAAGTTTATTAGCACAGGTATCGACAATTCCATCGATTACGTATTGGATTAAGGAACTGCTTTCTATATTCCCTCTAGAAGCTAGTTCTTTCATTTGTAAAAAATACTTCTGCAGACTTTCACCTTTTCTCATTTTTCTGTCAGCCATTAATTTGTTTAATTGTGCACTGTTTGTCGCGGTTTTAAACTCGGCTAATAAGGCCTGCTTTAGTTTAACCAAACTCGTTAATTCGCGCTCACTATTCGCTAACATTTTTGCAAGGCCTTTATGCTTTATTCCCTTCGCTTTCGTCTTCAGATTCATCACCTTCGCTTTCGTCGTTATCGTTCTCATTAAAATCTTTTTTCAAGTTGTAAAATATGTGCTTTGTCAGGTCGTCATTATTATGGGGAAGTTTGAGCAAGTTACAAACTATGGCCAAATCCATATCAGACAAATGGTCAGCGACATAGTTTGCTTTTTTGGAATAAAGTCGGTTTGATTCGTTATATTCGTAGCCTTTTTCTATTGTTTCTATCCCCCTTTTCTTTCTCGTTTTTTGAAGACTGTTTTAACAACATCGTAGTTTGAAAGTGATTCACATTTGAAGTTGCTTATGTTGACTACATGATCTATGTTTGTTGTGTTTAGAAGTCTTATAAATGCATTTTGAACTGTTGCTCTGGTACTTGCAAAATAAGTACCATGCTGAATTTCTTGAATCGGAATTAATACACTGTTTTCTGCTGAATTTATTTCAATTTTTCAAACGACTTGGCATCTTGCTGGCTGAATTATGGAGTTGTTGCCAGAACTGTATGTTATTGGAACATAAATCGGATATTTTAGGTAATTTGATCTATCTGCCATTTTCAGATGGCTTAATATCTAAATGACAGTTGTATTTTTTAATAAAATCGATTCCTAGTATTCCATCACAAGGAATAGCAAATTGTAAACTTACTATGTGAAATTATGTGATTATATATTTAGAAGTTTGAATTTCAATATTTTATTTGGTAATTTCTTGTAATTCCCTGCATATTGATTATATAATTATTTTGGTTGTATTTAAAAACATCGCAATTTTTCTTCAATATGAATATTTCAGTACCTGTGTCTATTAAAAATACTAATTCCTTTACTGTTGCTACATTTATAAAAGTGACGAATGTGCTTTGGCTGCATGACACAGCGTTCATACGGACGGACCTACAAACGGACATGGCTAGATCTACTTGGCTAGTGATACTGATCATGAATATATATACCTTATGGGATTGGAAAAGCTTCCTTCTATCTTTTACGTGTTTTCCGACGAATCTACGAGTAACGGGTATAATTGCAGGGGATCACCACGAGAAGGTTTTGTGTCGTCTTGAGTCTAGATACGGGTTATGAATTACAGAATAATGTTCCCCTTGCTCCTTTTAAAAAGAGTTACTAAATATTATTTTCCTTCTGCATACCTGGACACCAGTTCTCCAAGTGAGTCATAGTAGGCGAGCTACTTGAATTTCATCACTTTGACATTCAAAACACTTTACTGAAATTGTTAGGGCCATGACAATGCTTTGCCTTAACTAGACAGTCGGATTCCACAAGTCCGCGCAAGATCTGAATTGATTGTTAATTGATAATAATTGACCCAATTCGTTCTTAAAAATGTCAGCAAGAAAGTTCCTCAATTGGTTACGTAATTACATCATCCGGGGAACAAGTCTAACATTAACGATAGAAACTCGAATAAAGACCGACTGTTCCAATCTTTAGAGACACTCCTTATCCCGAAATTTCGATTCTCATTTTCCGTCCAGTTCTAAATTGAATAATATTTTCCTTCTGCACCAGACAGATAATATTTTCCTTCCTAGACACCAGTTCCCCAAGTGAGTCATAGTAGTCGAGCTACTTAAATTTCATCACTTTGACATTCAGAACACTGGCCTGAAATTGTTAGGGCCATGACAGTGTCTTGCTTTAGCTAGACAGTCGGATACAATACTACCGGTAGGTCTACCACATCATGTGATTGAGTTAAAACTGCTCCGCAAGCTTGCTTACTAGCACTTGTTGCTATGAACTTTTTATACCCGTTACTCGTAGACTAAAAGGGTATACTAGATTCGTCGGAAAGTATGTAACAGGCAGAAGGAAGCGTTTCCGACCCCATAAAGTCTATATATATTCTTGATCAGGATCACTAGCCGAGTCCATCTAGCCATGTCCGTCTGTCCGGATGAACGCTGAGATCTCGGAAACTATAAGAGCTAGGCTATTGAGATTTGGCGTGCAGATTCCTGAGCTTCTTACGCCCACAAACCGCCCAAAACTGTGGCTCCTACAGTTTTGATGCTAGAAAAAAAATTTAAACTGAAGTGTATTGTTCTCATCAATACCTATCGATTGACCCAAAAAAAAGTTTGCCAACGCCCACAAACCGCCCAAACCTGTGACGCCCACAGTTTTCATGCTAGATAAAAAATTTTAACTGAAATGTATTTGTCTCGTCAATACTATCGATTGATCCAAAAAAAATTTGCCACGCCCACTCTAACTCCCATAACGCTTAAATCTGTCTACCGCCGGTAGGTGGAGTATTTTAATCTTGCTTTGCTGCTTGCATATCTACATTTCCCTTTGATCCCTTTAGCTGAGTAACGGGTATCTGATAGTCGAGGCACTCGACTATAGCGTTCTTCCTTGTTGTTATTGAAATCTAGGTGTTACAAGGTTGGTTGAATTAATCCATTTTTAACTAATTCACTAGTGAGATACTTAATTTGCATAACTCAATTTCCCTTTGGTCACTTTAGCTGAGTAACGGGTATCTGATAGTCGAGGTACTCGATTATAGCCTCCTTCCTTGTTTTTTTATATTTTTATGAATTTTGAATTAAATTTAATATTTATAACTGCAAGGGTATACAAACTTCGGCTTGCCGGCAAGTTGTTATTTCTAGGCTATCGATTGCCTATAGCCTGCAGCTAACTTCTTTTAATTTTATTTCGTGATCCATAAGCCTTGTCTTAAAAAGGGAAATGTTAAGCTGCTCTGAGAAAAGTTTCTATCGCAGTTGTCACTCCGTCTTAGGTAGTCGAAAGAGTTAAAAGTAAATGGGCCACTTTGTCCATTTCATCTTTCTTGGCTCCTTCTGCGACTAACTCAGTTACCAGATCATCAAATAAATAGAAGTGGTCCAATATCGAACTGTCATATATATCCAAGTTGTCAAACATCTGCTTTGCTGTATTTCCATTGTAGGCAAATGCTAGAAACGAGTCACTTAAATTCTGATATAAGGCTATTTGGATTTCTATTTGCCCGTTTTAACTCCGTTTGTTCTGCATCAATTACACTCAAAAAATAGTTTTCCTCTAGCAGCGCCCTTCCAAATCGAGTATTTTTCCCTGTTAAAAAGTTTTGTATTCCTCCTTCGTTTTTTCATCTTCTTTTTCTGACTCCGAATACTAATATGATAATAACTGTTCTTTTGTGGTTCCCTTGTGCTTCTTTGATTTTGTTGCTAGGCTCATCGCTACAGTCGTCCACCTGGACGTCCTCGGGAGGGTTGTATATGGCGAGTATCGAGGAGATGCAGATTTCACACAGTATTCCCGCGAGGCATTGCTGAAAGAGCACTGCGGCGAGGCATTGTTATTCCGCCTGGAGCTGCGTTTCTCTGCTCGACTTCAGTGCCTGCCATGGAGTTGGCCGTTGAACTATTTGGCGCTTGGCGTCTCAATGGGCGCCTGAGTTCGATAGCGAAGGACCTCTTTCCCTGCGATGTCATCTTCGCTGTACTCTTCAGGCCTTGTAGGAGATCAAAAATTGAGCCAGGAAAAAGAACCCAAGCATGGGTTTAATTTCGTGGCTCCTAGGATAATATTGGCGTGTTTTTATCCTATCCATGTTCTTGGCTTGCTCGCTGTATATTATTCTGTGCCACGTCTCCCAGCTGCTCAGCCCGTAGTTAAGCAATCCTGGGCGCCAGTCGGGTTCCAGAGGTACCGTTGTCGTATCAGGCACCTGGTAGTAGTGGTTCTCGGCCGTATCCCGTCGCCTCGGATATGCTGGAAGTGATTGCCAGCAGAAAGGGGTCCCATGTATTTCGACTTTCTCCGACATACTCGATGTTGTCAGACCTTATCAAATCCAAGTGATCCGTGATCAGTTTACAGATTCCCCAGACTATCGCATTCTTTTGCCATAGGCGAACACTTCAACTCGGCGACATAGAGTTTCTGACTGACGTACGCTGTCACGCGCTCATGTCCGTCGACTATCTGTGTTAATACGGCGCCAAGTCCATAATTACTCACGTCGGTCAGTAGTGTCATCTTTGCTGAAAAATCGGGGCAGGCTAATACTGGGGCATTGATCCAGTCCTGTTTCTGATGCTTTCTCAATACGTTTGCCATTGGTCGGAGCACCGAATCGAAACTGGGTATAAATCACGCTTATAGCTCGGAGGGCTCAGGATCCTTACCGTCCCGAGGCGAGCACAATTTTCCTCGGTGATACATAGGTTCTCCATGAGATCCTCTGGAGTGGCCCCAATAACGATGATATCATCGAGATAAGCGAAGGCATGGGGTTCCATGTCGGGGCCAATGACACTATCTTGGGCACGTTGGAAGGTTGCTAGAGCCGAATGCAACCCAAAGGGCATGACTCGCCATTAAAAGAGTCCCCGTTCAGGAACATTGAAAGCAGTATGTTCCCGACTATCCGGAGACATGGCGATCTCCCAGTATCCATTGCGAAGGTCCAAAGAAATGAACTTTGCGTTTCTCAACCTCTCTAGAATATAGTTGATCCTTTGTACGGGATAGGCCCGTATTCTGTACTGTATTCCGTGCTCCGTATTCTGTACTGATTTGTTCGTTTTGGCGCTCACCCCGGTGGTAAGGGTCATAGACACCCGGCCGCAGCGGATGTTGGTGCCAATCTAGCACAAGAAATCCATCCCCACTATCAGAGGTTCTAGCATGGAAGACATGACGAGTAAGGCTGGCCAAACTCCATGTCCACAATTATTAATTTTAATGGTCCGAATCTCCCTGAACTGATGTGTTTGCGCACCACTTCGGCCCCTGTATCCACTGTGGCTAACTTTATCTGTCCCTAAATTTCCACTATTATATATAAATTTAATTTATAAATATAAAAAAATATACAATTTTTGTCGTGGGACCTCCATGAGTTTCCTTACAATTTGTTTGTATAAATAAAAATCAATGCAGTCTTATTTTGCTTTCATTATAACCGTTACTCGTAGAGTAAAAGGGTATACTATATTCGTCGGAAAGTATGTAAACGGTAAACGGAATCGATTCTTACCCCATGAAGTGTATATATTCTTGATTCTCTCCCTTTAAAAGAGTGTTGGGAATTCGCATGCAGATTCTTGGACTTACTATTTTTTAATATTTTGTTCAAATTTAAGTGGGAGTTTGTTTTTAATATTAACACCTATCTACATGCCAATTACTCTTGAAATCGGTCCAGTCAATAAAAAGTAATAACCAAATAATTTTCAGTATTTTGCATTTCAATTGAGATTGCACACCCCTTGCAGCAAATGAGCTGTTTTCACTAATACGCCACCAAGACGTTTGTAGATCTATAAAAATAAGTTAAGTGGCGCTAGAGGCCAGGTGTGTTAGTGAAAAAAACTGAGTTGCTTTGAGCATATCTCCATCCATCTAGCATTCGCTTAAACTGAGTAACAGGTATCTATATAGTATAGTCGAGGCCACTTAGATTACCAGATTTTTTACATCAACCTGATCCAGTTGGATAATCACGTCCCAACATGTTTGAGTCGCGTCTGGTGTTGATGAAAAAAATGGCATCTCAGAAAATGATTGTTTTTAAACTTCGGTCCCGAAGGTACTGTTTCCCATATAGTGATGCCCTAATAATTGACAATCTCATTGCAGCCCCCCCAGCCAGGATGCCTTGTTCCATATACTTAACTCCATACTGTCGCAACATATGGAGAACCCAGTGCAGAAATTTGAAAAATCAGTTATAAAGCTTTGTGATAACATGGTTACCACGGCCATCACACTACATTTGAAAGTTGCATCTTCCTTCCTACCTACTGCAATAAAGTTTCACTACAATTTTAATTTACGTGACATAGCGAACATATTTACAGTAAGTTTAAAAATTTTGAAATATTTTATTTTAACATATATTAACATAGATTTTAAATAACCTTCTTGCAGGGTGTTCTATATTCCAACTGCGAGACTTGCCCGAATTCTAATCAAATGATTCGACTGTGGATTCACGAATGTTATCGGGTGTACGGTGACAAGCTAGTCGATTATACTGATATCAACACGTTTAAGAAGATTGTGACTGATGTCGTTCGTAAGGGCATAGAAGGCTTGAATGATGATGTTGTCTATGCCCAGCCTCTTATTTACTGTCATTTTGCAAAGGGTTTAACAGACATAAAATATATGCCTATATCAGGTTGGGATCGATTAAAGAGTCTGTTAGATGAGGCACAAAACCGCTATAACGATTACATCGGTGCCATGAACTTAGTTCTTTTTGATGACGCAATGTCACATGTTTGTCGCATTAGCCGAATACTTGAATCAAGTAGAGGATACGCGCTTCTTATTGGTGTCGGTGGTTCGGGTAAGCAGAGCCTAACGCGTTTGGCATCATTCATATCTTCCTTAGATGTTTTTCAAATACAACTAACGAAAGACTACAGCGTTAATGACCTTAAAGCAAACATCGCTACGTTGTACATAAAAGCTGGAGTCAAGACAAGTGCTTGTTGCTTTCTCATGACGGACTCAGAGGTAGCTCGAGAGCAATTTCTCGTCCTTGTAAATGACCTACTTGCCTCAGGTGATATCCATGAACTCTTTCCGGATGACGAAGTAGAAAATATTGTTAACGCAGTTCGCAATGAGGTAAAGCAGTTGGGGATCATAGACAACAGAGAAAATTGCTGGAAGTACTTTATCGAAAAAGTACGCAGCCTACTAAAGGTAGTTCTTTGCTTTTCGCCAGTTGGCGCTACACTACGTGTTCGTTCTCGAAAGTTTCCAGCTCTTGTTAATTGTACTACCATTGACTGGTTTCATGAGTGGCCACAACAAGCGTTGGAGTCAGTCTCGCTTAGATTCCTGTCTGAAATCACAGTATTGCCAAAGGAACTGGCACTTCCAGTATCAAATTTTATGGCGTTTGTACACAAAACAGTGAACGATATTTCCAAGCTATATTTAGCTAACGCCAAAAGATACAATTACACTACTCCAAAATCCTTTTTGGAGCTGATAGCACTCTATTCAAAGTTGCTGTACGAAAAAGTTAAAGCCAATCTGGATCGTCGCTTGCGATTAGAAAACGGTCTAATAAAACTTGCAAGCTGTACAAAGGAGGTGGACGCGCTCCAGGATGTCTTAAAGGTTCAAGAGGTTGAGCTAAAGATTAAAAACCAGGAAGCAGACAACCTGATTGTGGTTGTTGGAACTGAAAATGAAAAAGTATCTAAAGAAAGAGCGTTCGCCTCAAAAGAAGAAAAAAATGTCCGCCAAATAGAAGAGGATGTAACTGCAAAAGCAAAACTTTGCGAAGAAGATTTTCTTAAGGCACAGCCAGCATTAATAGCTGCCCAGGAAGCCCTTAACACGCTAAACAAAAATAACCTTACAGAACTTAAATCTTTTGGCTCGCCACCTGATGCTGTGGTCAGTGTTTGTGGGGCTGTTTTGGTGCTTTTCTCCAGCAAGGGGAAGATTCCAAAGGATCGCAGCTGGAAAGCGTGCCGTGTTTTGATGGGAAATGTTGATAAGTTTCTTGATAACCTGATTAACTATGACAAAAAGCATATTCATCCAGACGTTATTAAAGCTCTTCAGCCTTACATTCAAGACTCTGAATTTAGTCCTGAAAAGATTTTAGCGAAGTCATCAGCAGCAGCCGGACTCTGCTCTTGGGTCATAAATATCAACCGGTTTTATGATGTATATCTTATAGTCGAGCCAAAGGAGCGTGCTCTTTTAGAGTCCGAGAAGGAACTGAAGGATGCCCGCGATAAGCTAACTGCTCTGAATCAAAGGCTCACTGAATTGGAGGAACAACTGAATGCGTTGCAAATGGAGTATGATGAAGCCCTAGCCAAAAAGCAAAAGTGCCAGGATGAAGCTGACAAAACTGCTTTTACCATAGACATAGCAAACCGATTGATTGGGGGCCTAGCAACTGAAAAGATACGTTGGATGGAGTCCGTCAAAAGGTAGTAACATAGACTTTAAAAATACTATAAATTCAGTTTGAATTTTTTATCGGGGTAACAACTAGATTCTACCGTCGCCAGCCGCGTCGAAAAACCATATTACTGTTTATATACCCGTTACTCGTAGAGTAAAAAGATATAAAAGATTCTTCAGAAAGTATGTAACAGGCAGAAGGAAGGGTTTCCGACCCCATAAAGTATATATATTCTTGATCAGGATCACTACCCGAATCGATCTAGCTATGTCCGTCTGTCCGTCTGTCCGGATGAACGCTGAGATCTCGGAAACTATGAGAGGCAGGCGATTGAGATTTGGCGTGCAGATTCCTGAGCTTCTTAAAAAATTTTAACTGAAATGTATTGGTCTCGTCAATACCTATCGATTGATCCAAAATAAATTTTGCCACGCCCACTCTAACGCCCATAACGCTTAAATCTGTCTGCCGCCGGTAGGTGGCGCATTTTAATCACGCTTTGCTACTTGCATATCTCCGTTTCCCTTTGGTCCTTTTAGCTGAGTAACGGGTATCTGATAGTCGAGGTACTCGACTATAGCGTTCTTTCTTGTTTTTATTCTAGCATCAAAACTGTAGGAGCCACAGCTTTTGCCGGTTTGTGGCTCTTAGAGTTTTCTAAAACAAATTTGCGCTTCGCAAGAAGCTTAGCAATCTGCATGCCAAGTCCCAATAGCCGAGCTCTGATAGTTTCCGAGATCTCAGCGCTCAACCGGACGGACGGACAGACAGACATGGCTAGATCGACTCTGCTAGAAACCCTGATCAAGAATACGAGTATATATTATTTATGGGGTCGTAAACCCTTCCTTCTGCCTGTTACATACTTTCCGACGAATCACACCTATTTCCATATTGCCTTCCCTTGGCAAATCTGTTTTTTCCGGTATTGCGAACTTGTGTGTCAAATTTTGTTTTTGAGAAGCCTGATCGGAATATTTTATCATTCTTTACATAAAAGGGGAACAAATCTGACATTAAAAATTACCGCCGTATTGCAAAACATAGTGCGAGAGTTTATTGAACATTTAAATACGGCTTAGTTACACCACCAATGCGAAAAGTGTCCCCAACTCATCATAGCTTCACGAAACGTATGTAAAAGTCTACAAAGCTTTTAGAGTTTACCTCAGTACTTCAGACTTGCCAAGATCCCACGACCCAAATACGACGTAGCTCATGCCAGCGAAATTGATGTCTCTCCCTCGGCGCAAGTACTTTTAGAACTCGTAAAATTTTCGGTAAAACATATACGGTAGAAAATGCAAACGAAACATTATCCTAATATTTTTGTGAATCTTTGCAATTTTTTAAATATTGGAAGGACTTAATGCACACTGCTCTTTAAGGTACGTTCTTCAATTATATATAAACATCGGTTTAACGAAATTAGCTTCCTCCTCCGAAATAATGAATTTTATTGATATCCCGAACCGTTTTTGTTAAATATAAAAAATCATTCTTAGCAAATTTTTTAAAACTCAATAGAGCTTTTACATACGCGCCAAAAGAATATAAGGATTGTCGCAAACATGGCATATGGGTAAGTGATCTGGGAGAATTAAAGATGAGTAAGTATTTTAAAACAATTTTTTAAAATACTTACTCATCTTTAATTAAACCAATTTTTTAAAATACTTACTCATCTTTAATTCTCCCAGATCACTTACCCATATGCCATGTTTGCGACAATCCTTATATTCTTTTGGCGCGTATGTAAAAGCTCTATTGAGTTTTAAAAAATTTGCTAAGAATGATTTTTTATATTTAACAAAAACGGTTCGGGATATCAATAAAATTCATTATTTCTGAGGAGGTACATTCGATGCCACTATATGAGAAACTCGATTTCTCTGAAGTCCATGAAATAAATATTCAACGGATTACAAGCATAGATCAGCCGATACTGCTGATACACGTTCGAGGTTATTCATAAGAAGTTTATCAATCGTAGACGGACGTAGGACGTAGGCCAAGATCTTTTCTTTTCGACACAACGATTTCACAGAGATGCCCAACGCCTAGAAACGACGTCTGTTAGTAAAGTTTTACAATTTTGAAAAAAATGGCTTCATTTGCTATTCTTATCGGTCAATGTAGATGCGTCCTTATTGAAAAACCCGTTATTGGCAATCCAGTCTACCCTCCGGGATCTGACGGATATTCATACTGTTTGCTCAGGTACTGCGCTGAGATCTTGAGTCGACTTGTGCACAAACTTTTAAACCTCATTTTTCCAATTCATAAAAAGGGAACGCTTTGATGGCAGGACGATCGCGTCGCGATAATGGTAACGATGGTTACTGCGATGCCGGAACACAGGCGATGCTGGAGCTACGCTGAGGGTAAGGCTAACTTGGTTAGCTTGCTAGTTAATATAGTATATTACGAGCCATATTCCCAGATGTAGGAAAGAGAACCGCGGAGAACTGATTTATTCTTCATTTAATACCTGCTTATATAGCACTTGGAACGCGAAAGATTAGTGTAATGTTTAGTGAAATAAGCTATATTCTAAAGTAGGTCAGGGAATTATGATTATGGTAGCAGTTAGTTGGCTCGGATGATACTGCAAAATGTGCTGAGTGCATTGGCGGGTCAGTGTGCCGTTGAGTAGGTGAGACGGTGAGTTACTGAGACATATAATATGCTGATCAGCAATTCTCATCTGCAGTTGCTAATGCTTGATTTGTTGGGTGTGGTCATGTTGAGTATCTTTGGGTACGAACATTCTCCCCCCATTGAAGGGTACCCTCAATTAAGGCGTGATGTCGGTAAGCCCTTGGCCGAATTGTATAGAAAGCAAATCATTGGCGGAAGAGGATCTTTCCTTCAAGTAAGGCAGTTCATGTTTGTGATTCAGGTTCTTCACATCTTCTTGGTGCTGCCTAACACTCCCCTTTGCGATAAAATTGACATTACCGTGAGGACTGAAATTGTGCCCTCGTAGATCTTGATCATTTGGCACGAATATGGTATGTGAACCTTCTGCAACAAAACTAAGGTCAATCTTGGTTAAGTTTAGAAATATCGAACAAAAGCCTTCTTGTAGGTTTTAAATTGATAAGAAGTCGGTTCTTTAATAATTGGGTTTTCTCTTGCAGTATAAAGATCAATTATATTATATGTTATCGGTTGATTCTCGATCGGACGAGTCAGTGTCGCTAGTCTTTGATTGGCGACATATATCTTCAGGCCCTTTTATTTTATGATCCATCATTGCTGCGGTCGTTAAGTGAATCCCTTCTTCATCGAGTGAAATCTCATTTTTCCGTTTGCTTTCTTCTATATAAAATTGATTACTATTCATCGGATTATTATCTTTCGTTAGCTCATAAGCAGCGTTCGGCCCTGCAAAATCACCTCTGTCTTCTACCGGAACAGGGTTGATTTCCGTATCAGATGAGGTTTCTTTATCGAGAAAACCTGTGATTACATAAGCAAGCCTTGGGCCAACGGTCGATTAGGTCCTACTTTAAGAAGTTCACCGGTTATTACACGAGAAAATACTTCAACCCCAAAGGTTAGGTCAATGGGTCCTCATTGCCGAAAGTCAGGATCTGCTAACGGCAGTCCCTCGGGAATATTAGGATCGGTTGCAATCGGTACTGACGGTTGGTCTGTAATGATTGTGGGCAAATTAATCTGGTTGATGGGCGCGGCCTGAGGTGGTCCTCAATGGCCGCACTGTCAAGGGTGGTCTTCTTCGATGAGCCCACACGTATGTGCGGGAGAAACAATACGCGATATGTGTGTGGCCAAGGGTGGTCCTCTTCTTTACTGTCAAGGGTGGTCTTCTTCGATGAGCTCGCTTGTAGGCGCGGAGGAAGCGGTCGCTTCTGGGAGCGCCCGTTATATCTGAGTGGCGGCCAGTAGCTTGTGGTTGCCTCCCGTAGGTGCGGGGGGATGCGTTGCACCCACGCGTGAGGATGAGCCGCTGGAGGCTGCTGCTTGTAATGGCCTCCCGTGAACGCGGGAGGAATATGGTTGCTGCTGGTCGCACCTGCCGAAGCCCGCTCGGTAGTGCGGGGGAGGAAGGGGCCTTGACCTGGTTCTCGTGTGTAGAGATCGGGGATCCCTCTCTGGAGTCAGAGCCGGATGGCTGTATCTTCACAATTGCTGATTAGGATGACTTACGTTGGGAGGTAACTGCCCCCTTCGCCTGCTGGCCTAGAGACTCAGTCAGTGCAAAATAATAAGAGATATTTAACGGCGGTTGCCGGAGTTTTGCAATGCTATAGAACTTGTGTTCTTTATTCTTATAGAGCTTGAAGCGAACTAAACTTAAAGTTGACAAAATTGAAACTCATAGCTGCCACGCAAATATGCTGTGTTTGCCGGCTATGCACGAGCATCCGGCCAAATGCCGCGTCAGCGGTTTTGGCCGCAGCTGAGCTTCGGACATTCGGTCATCGCCTCCGTCCGGTTAGCTACTTAGTTAACTACTCCCCCCTCAAGATTGAGGCCGCCCTCGGCCGACCCTATTTCAGCGATCACCTTTCTTAGTTTTACCGCAGATCTTCTGGCACCGGTGAGTCGCATGTAGGTTAGGCCGACACAAATCAATGCGCAACATATTACTCCTGTAATTAGCGCTACCATGTGTGTCTGATTGGTATTGATTTTATTTCCGAACTTCTGAATGTATTCCAGGTTACGTTCACTCAAGCGGTGAAGGTAAGGGAGGCTCAGAGTATTTTGACTGATGGTGATGTTCAGTGAGGGTGAGCTTGCCACCCCCGGAGTCCTCTTCTGGGCGGAGTTTTGGTTCAAAACCAGGGTATCGTTTACTGTGACGCGCTCACTAAAGGTGACGAGATGCGTCCCGTGTATCCAGACGCTTGTTCCGTTGTCTACTCGTACCTGCGCTGATTGATCATTGATGATCATAATTCCCTCATCGACATAAGTGATCGGATGTAAATCGCTGCATGGAGTTCTCGGGCGCATGTGGTCTTCGCTGATAGTCGGCAGAAAGTGACTCCTGGTGTTGTGGAGCAATTCTGGATCGCATACATTTCCCCATTGCATTCTGCTATTATATTATCCACTAACCTTAGCATCACATTATTATGTGCTACCGGGAACATTGTAATCTTCTTACATGCTAATTTAATTTTTGGGAACTTAATAAGGAAGTGCAATATGTTAACAGACTGGAGAATTTTCACGGACGCTACGGACAAAATATCTTTTATAGGAGTGTCGGTGGGCTCCTCCATCCAAATACTTTCTAGGTCTGCGTGATCTAATATGTTTGGGCTGACTATGTTTACTTTAGAAAGCGAAATTGCCATCATTAAATTTTGAAGTTCCATTGTTAACATTCGGTTTCTGGAGAGCAATGTTTCATATAGATGGCCAGTGTCCACTTGTGAACTCTTTGCCACTTTCAGGATTTGATTTACGGTTGACGTTAATTCATTAATTTGACTTTGTATTCTGGTATTTATTTATATTTGTCTATAGTTTGAATTGATTAATTGTGTTTCTGTGAATTTAATTCTCTCTAAATCCCCGGCGTCCGGAGTTCCTGCTACGACTTTTAAAATTGATCCTAAAAAGTCTAAACTCCTGGCTACCCTGTGGTGCACGCCTAACGAGTCGAGCAGGTCGCGAAGGTGAGCTGTGTCCACGTCCAAAAGTTTTTTCATGTGTGACTGGGGAAACATATCGCTCATATTTTCTGTTTCTTCTACTACGCGCCTGTACTCTGAAAGGTTCGCTGAATGTCTAACGAATGCGATTTCCTCCCACACTAGTATTCGACCGTCAATAATGGGGATGTACTTGGCTTGTGAATAGTCGGTGATGTGCGCCGACGCCATGGTTAAGGAGAAGAGGATTGGAATGATTTTGGACCTGTGGAATGAATTCAGAGCTATATTTTTGTTCATGACAAGGTTGCCCACCACCAACGGAAATTAACTTAACCTTAAAAAAATATTTTATCAGCTATGCTTAAAGCTAGTAAAATTTGTGCCAAGTGGCAAAAAGGTAAAAAACTTATTTTTTTATTTAATGTTGTCCTTGTGGACCACCCTCCCCTTGATGAGGACTGTGGTCCCCATGTCCGCTTCCACAATCTTCTCTTCACAAAATGGTGAGAGTTTGTTGCCTAGCCGCCTGTTGGATTTTACAAGGACTTTTTCACCAACTTTGAACACCCAGTTCTGTCGGGCAGCATTTTCCCTGTTCCTGAGCTTGTCCTGGGCGATTTTTATCTTATCCTGAATTTCATACTGTGGTTGATCCGACTGTGTTTGAATTACGTCGGCTGGCTTCTTGTCGATGACCGAATGGATAGATTTATTGTATCTGGCTGTGGCCAGCAAGATTAGCTCGACGGTGTCACTGATGCCTTTATCAATTTTAAGGCATCTAGCAAGCTCTACTAGAGTGCTGTGGAAACGTTCCACTTGTCCGTTTGAGACACTGTGGAGGGGCGGTGCATTCGAGATGCTCACGCCGAAATGGTTTTCCAGCATGGACAAAATGGTGTGTGAATTCAACGATGGTTCGTTGTCACAATATATGACCTTGGCTTTCGGGAAATCATTCAAGAGTTGTAGCAGTGCTGGTTTAATGTCCTCTATGGTTCTAGAGGGGATTGGATGGACCATCGCAAATTTTGAGAATTTGTCAATGTATGTAAGAAAATATTTTTTATCCGTTGAGAAGATGTCTATGTGTAATATTTCTCCAACCTGAGACGGGATTGGTGTTTCCCCAAGCTCCTGCTTTTTGGGATGCCTGTCATATTTAGCTTTAGCACATGTTTTGTAGTTAGCGACGATTTCGATAGCTAGCTTGGCCATTTTCGGGAAGTAGTACTCGGAGAGTACCTGCTTTACATTTTCTTGGGCCGACCTGTGAGCCCTGTTGTGTTCAGTGGACAGAATTTCTCGTCTCTCCGGGACTGCAAAAATGTCCGTTACACGATTTTTACATTACCAAAATTTTGTGGCTGGAAATTGGCGTACCAGTTGGTCCTGTATCATTGCGAGTGTGTGCAAATCACAATGGATGGCGTTTACGCCCTTGGGAACAATTAAATCTGCGAGATCATTGAGTAATGACTCTTTGCAGGAGAAGCTGATCGCATGCCGTCTCTTGTTTCCAAAGAGGACAAAGCTGCGTTTTTGCGGCAAGCGAGCTTCCTCCAGAGTTATCTGGTTTTGGAAGCAATTCAAAGGCTTATCCGTTGCCTCAATTGTGTGGGTCGGTGACAGCTCACTGTGAATCGTGGCCGCACTTCCTCTCCCAGAACGTTAAGTTGCTGTCTTGAGAGGGCATCCGCAACGAGGTTTTCCTTGCCGGGCATGTAAAAAATTTTGGCGCCGGACTCGTCGATGCGAGCTTTCCACCGTTTGATCTTTGCGTTCGGATTGGATTCCGATACCGCAAAGGTCAGTGGTTGATGGTCAGTAAAGATGTTGATATCTTTCACTGCATATAGATAGTGACGTAATTTGGCCAATGCCCAAACTATTGCTAGCAGCTCCCTTTCATTGGTGGCATAATTGATCTCTCTGTCCTTTAGGGTTCTCGAGATCATGGTAATGGGCCGTCCCTCTTGGGATAGGACTGCGCCAATGCCGTAAGCTGAGGCATCTGTCGTTAGATCAAATGCTTTTTTATAGTTGGGATACCTGAGGATGACCTCCTCGGAAGCTAGAATGTTACGCAGCTTGTGAAAAGCTAGCCGTTGCGGCTCGTTGAACTGCACCTGGATATTTTTTGACCTGTGTCTGCTGACACTACCGAATTCCCCTTTCAGGATGTCTGAAATGGGCCGAGCTATGGACGCAAAATCTTTAATAAAGCATCTATAGTAGCTGGCCAGGCCAAGGAATGATCTAACTTCGAACACGTTTTTGGGCTCAGGGAATTCTTGAATGGCCTTGGTTTTTTCTGGGTCAGTAGTAGCCCCGTTGCTGGTGACTATAAAACCCAAGAAGCTAACGCTTTTTTTGAAGAATTTAGATTTTTCAGTTGATACCCTCATATTAGCATCGTAAAGGCTTTTGAGAACCCAATCTACGTGCTGGATGTGAGAGTTTTCGTCTTCTGAGAAGACGATAACGTCATCGACATAAACATAGCAAAATTTGCCTATCTGCTCTCGCAGTATGTCGTCTATAGTTCTTTGGAAAATGCTGGCAGCATTTTTTAGTCCAAATGGCATTCTGCGAAACTCGTACTTTCCTCCATTTACGGAAAAGGAAGTCTTTTCACGGTCGCGTTCTGCCAGCGTTATTTGGTGGTAGCCAGATTTTAAATCGAGCGTAGTGAAGTATTTCGCTCTGCCTAAATTCCCTAGTATCATAGAGATATTTGGCATGGGATAGCGATCAGGTATTGTCCTCTCGTTCAATTTGCGAAAGTCCAATACGAGTCGCATTTTACGGGCGCCCGTTTCGTCGGTGCCCTTTTTGTCTACAACCCATATCGGGTTATTGTAGGGGGATCTCGACTTCTGGATTATGCCATTTTTTAGCAGCTCTTGAATCTCGCCATTAACGAAATCGGCTGCGCCCATTGGGTATGGGTAGAGTTTGTCATAAATGGGCTCCTCATCAACAGTTCTGATGGTGGCTACCACCGATGTGTTGTAAGGTAAAGCCTCATTGGGGTCCGCAAAGGCTTTTTTCCTGTCGCGGAGCATTGTTAAAAATGTCTTTCTGACCAAAGGTGGCGCATCTGAGCAATCCACTTCGGTGAAATTTACATTAGGACACGAGTGAAAATCAATTTTCTCCTCTTTGTTGCCCCATTTGATGTGGCCAGAGGCCAGGCAAAGTGACGCTCCCGCCTGTTTAAGAAGGTCGAGGCCTACGATTGCATCAAAAGAAGATAAGTCGGGTAAGATGAAGAAGGTGGCCTTCAAATCAAAAAGTGACACGAAGCATTTCTTCGTGATTGTGGTGTTGCCGTGAATTAAGTGAATTTCGAAGGGGTTTTCTACCGGGACACATTTCAATCCTTCAAACGGTCGGATGAAATTTTTGGAGGCGCCCGTGTCAATAAGCAGCTTCATATTTATCCCCGCTACTCTTCGTCTGATGACAGGCAGCAGGGATTTTCCCCTAAAAAATGGACTACGTCTGAACCGTATTCGCAAATAGCATCATCGTTGATCTCTGCTATTGCGCTGGACGCAGCGTTGGCGTAAGATTTCCCTTCCTGATCTGAGCTTTGGGTGACGTGGTTTACCCTCTGCTGTTTTCTAGGGGCGCCTGTGCGCTCGGACGTTGCCGGTCTCCTATTCTGATAGGGTGGAGCCTGAGCATGAATGCAAACCTTTGCAGAGGGGTCGACTTCCATCGGCTCCGGCCTACTCTGCAATTTGTTATTGCGCAGTTCAGAATGTATCTGCGCTTTAACTTGTTTGGTATAATATGGATTTTTATTAATACCCAACTGGGGGTCTGTTTGGGAAAAATTTCT
Organism: Drosophila suzukii; assembly: GCF_043229965.1. Taxonomy (NCBI): domain Eukaryota; kingdom Metazoa; phylum Arthropoda; class Insecta; order Diptera; family Drosophilidae; genus Drosophila; species Drosophila suzukii. Next base: position 8,677,954 of record NC_092085.1, read on the forward strand.
ATCCTGCTGGCGCCTTTGCTCCTTTGGACTCGTCTTACGGTCCCTATCCTCTAGACTCTTTGCAAACGATGTTGCGAACGTGTACCTCTCGTGGTTTGATTCCACTTCTTGCGCTAATGCCAACGCAGTTGGCATGTCCTTCGGCTTTGCCGAGAAGAGGACATCAGATAGGCTGCGTCTAAGGCCCGAAATAAATACCCGGAGCGCATCGTCCCGGAATTTATCACACAAAATTCTTGCCGCCGCTGTCTCGTACGACATCGTGGCTTTATTTGTGAGTAAGGTGAGTTTTTTCTCAACCTCATCGTTATATTGCAGGAGTGTGAGGCTTCCCTGTCTGAGGGTGCCCATCTCCTGTTCAATGACGTGGATCTGCCGTTTGTCACTGTAAGTGAAATCCAAACGGTCTATGATCGCGTCAAAATTTAAAATTGTGCCAAAGGAGGACAACACTGCATCAGCAGTGCCTCTTATTTTACTTCTTATTATAATCACTGCCTGATAATGGCGTGAACTACCATTGTACCGTCTTAATATGTGGTGGGCAGCGGTGCCGGCTTGCCTCCATGAAACATATGACTCCTGTGCCCCCGCAAATTCGGGTAGGCACTTGACAGCGTCCAGAGGCTCGCTGCATTGAACTGTGTCTATAATTTCTATGGCTGCATAAACCTTAATTTCTGGCGTTGGGGCCGAACTTCGGGACGTCGTGGGCGCAGCGCGCAATTCTGCCACTTGGCTGGTCAATGCATCGATTATTTGTCTGAACTCCCGTTCTTTTTGTAAATTTGCGGCGGCCTGCCCGGCCAGGGCGTTGTCAATAGCCGCCTGCACTACTCTTCTAAGTTGTTCAGGATCCATTAGGTCTACCCTTTCGCCCGCTGGGGGGTTTCTACGCGTGTTTTTCGGAGTGGAAGCTCGAAGGAGTTCTTCACTATCTGACCCTGAATCGCTAGCGTACTGTTTGACGCTTCTATACTTAGAAAATGGCGAGCTCATATACGCACACAAAAGGATTAGAAAGCGGGGACACAGAGCCGCCAAAATGAGAGCTCGTATTTCCTCACTATATAATTCACCTAGTTAATTTTAAGGGTAGTAGATACCTGTGCCCTTGCATAAAAATTATTGTAGTGGTAAATATTTTAAAATTATAATATTGTAAATTATAAGAGATCTAGGGTATATAAGACTGACACACGGCCTCGACTCATAGTCAAAATATTTCAAATCAGAAAAATGAATGAATTTAACGTAATATATTTATATATATTTTTTTTGCTAATCAAATCCCGAATTTTATCGGGCTCGGAGCCGTTTTACTCCCGTAGTATTTTTTATTAACTAGTTCTACTTTGCAGACTGGTTAGAAAATATTTAAATGAGGGGTGCACTTACATTTTATTTACTGTGGTTTTTTCCTCAAAGATAAAAATTTTTTTCCAAGAATGTAAAAATCTCTAAGCGAAACCGTTGGGTTTTTATTGTTGAGCGCCAATTAATCTGGTTGATGGGCGCGGCCTGAGGTGGTCCTCAATGGCCGCACTGTCAAGGGTGGTCTTCTTCGATGAGCCCACACGTATGTGCGGGAGAAACAATACGCGATATGTGTGTGGCCAAGGGTGGTCCTCTTCTTTACTGTCAAGGGTGGTCTTCTTCGATGAGCTCGCATGTAGGCGCGGAGGAAGCGGTCGCTTCTGGGAGCGCCCGTTATATCTGAGTGGCGGCCAGTAGCTTGTGGTTGCCTCCCGTAGGTGCGGGGGGATGCGTTGCACCCACGCGTGAGGATGAGCCGCTGGAGGCTGCTGCTTGTAATGGCCTCCCGTGAACGCGGGAGGAATATGGTTGCTGCTGGTCGCACCTGCCGAAGCCCGCTCGGTAGTGCGGGGGAGGAAGGGGCCTTGACCTGGTTCTCGTGTGTAGAGATCGGGGATCCCTCTCTGGAGTCAGAGCCGGATGGCTGTATCTTCACAATTGCTGATTAGGATGACTTACGTTGGGAGGTAACTGCCCCCTTCGCCTGCTGGCCTAGAGACTCAGTCAGTGCAAAATAATAAGAGATATTTAACGGCGGTTGCCGGAGTTTTGCAATGCTATAGAACTTGTGTTATTTATTCTTATAGAGCTTGAAGCGAACTAAACTTAAAGTTGACAAAATTGAAACTCATAGCTGCCACGCAAATATGCTGTGTTTGCCGGCTATGCACGAGCATCCGGCCAAATGCCGCGTCAGCGGTTTGTATCCAGACGCTTGTTCCGTTGTCTACTCGTACCTGCGCTGATTGATCATTGATGATCATAATTCCCTCATCGACATAAGTGATCGGATGTAAATCGCTGCATGGAGTTCTCGGGCGCATGTGGTCTTCGCTGATAGTCGGCAGAAAGTGACTCCTGGTGTTGTGGAGCAATTCTGGATCGCATACATTTCCCCATTGCATTCTGCTATTATATTATCCACTAACCTTAGCATCACATTATTATGTGCTACCGGGAACATTGTAATCTTCTTACATGCTAATTTAATTTTTGGGAACTTAATAAGGAAGTGCAATATGTTAACAGACTGGAGAATTTTCACGGACGCTACGGACAAAATATCTTTTATAGGAGTGTCGGTGGGCTCCTCCATCCAAATACTTTCTAGGTCTGCGTGATCTAATATGTTTGGGCTGACTATGTTTACTTTAGAAAGCGAAATTGCCATCATTAAATTTTGAAGTTCCATTGTTAACATTCGGTTTCTGGAGAGCAATGTTTCATATAGATGGCCAGTGTCCACTTGTGAACTCTGCCACTTTCAGGATTTGATTTACGGTTGACGTTAATTCATTAATTTGACTTTGTATTCTGGTATTTATTTATATTTGTCTATTGTTTGAATTGATTAATTGTGTTTCTGTGAATTTAATTCTCTCTAAATCCCCGGCGTCCGGAGTTCCTGCTACGACTTTTAAAATTGATCCTAAAAAGTCTAAACTCCTGGCTACCCTGTGGTGCACGCCTAACGAGTCGAGCAGGTCGCGAAGGTGAGCTGTGTCCACGTCCAAAAGTTTTTTCATGTGTGACTGGGGAAACATAACGCTCATATTTTCTGTTTCTTCTACTACGCGCCTGTACTCTGAAAGGTTCGCTGAATGTCTAACGAATGCGATTTCCTCCCACACTAGTATTCGACCGTCAATAATGGGGATGTACTTGGCTTGTGAATAGTCGGTGATGTGCGCCGACGCCATGGTTAAGGAGAAGAGGATTGGAATGATTTTGGACCTGTGGAATGAATTCAGAGCTATATTTTTGTTCATGACAAGGTTGCCCACCACCAACGGAAATTAACTTAACCTTAAAAAAATATTTTATCAGCTATGCTTAAAGCTAGTAAAATTTGTGCCAAGTGGCAAAAAGGTAAAAAACTTATTTTTTTATTTAATGTTGTCCTTGTGGACCACCCTCCCCTTGATGAGGACTGTGGTCCCCATGTCGGCTTCCACAATCTTCTCTTCACAAAATGGTGAGAGTTTGTTGCCTAGCCGCCTGTTGGATTTTACAAGGACTTTTTCACCAACTTTGAACACCCAGTTCTGTCGGGCAGCATTTTCCCTGTTCCTGAGCTTGTCCTGGGCGATTTTTATCTTATCCTGAATTTCATACTGTGGTTGATCCGACTGTGTTTGAATTACGTCGGCTGGCTTCTTGTCGATGACCGAATGGATAGATTTATTGTATCTGGCTGTGGCCAGCAAGATTAGCTCGACGGTGTCACTGATGCCTTTATCAATTTTAAGGCATCTAGCAAGCTTTACTAGAGTGCTGTGGAAACGTTCCACTTGTCCGTTTGAGACACTGTGGAGGGGCGGTGCATTCGAGATGCTCACGCCGAAATGGTTTTCCAGCATGGACAAAATGGTGTGTGAATTCAACGATGGTTCGTTGTCACAATATATGACCTTGGCTTTCGGGAAATCATTCAAGAGTTGTAGCAGTGCTGGTTTAATGTCCTCTATGGTTCTAGAGGGGATTGGATGGACCATCGCAAATTTTGAGAATTTGTCAATGTATGTAAGAAAATATTTTTTATCCGTTGAGAAGATGTCTATGTGTAATATTTCTCCAACCTGAGACGGGATTGGTGTTTCCTCAAGCTCCTGCTTTTTGGGATGCCTGTCATATTTAGCTTTAGCACATGTTTTGTAGTTAGCGACGATTTCGATAGCTAGCTTGGCCATTTTCGGGAAGTAGTACTCGGAGAGTACCTGCTTTACATTTTCTTGGGCCGACCTGTGAGCCCTGTTGTGTTCAGTGGACAGAATTTCTCGTCTCTCCGGGACTGCAAAAATGTCCGTTACACGATTTTTACAATACCAAAATTTTGTGGCTGGAAATTGGCGTACCAGTTGGTCCTGTATCATTGCGAGTGTGTGCAAATCACAATGGATGGCGTTTACGCCCTTGGGAACAATTAAATCTGCGAGATCATTGAGTAATGACTCTTTGCAGGAGAAGCTGATCGCATGCCGTCTCTTGTTTCCAAAGAGGACAAAGCTGCGTTTTTGCGGCAAGCGAGCTTCCTCCAAAGTTATCTGGTTTTGGAAGCAATTCAAAGGCTTATCCGTTGCCTCAATTGTGTGGGTCAGTGACAGCTCACTGTGAATCGTGGCCGCACTTCCTCTCCCAGAACGTTAAGTTGCTGTCTTGAGAGGGCATCCGCAACGAGGTTTTCCTTGCCGGGCATGTAAAAAATTTTGGCGCCGGACTCGTCGATGCGAGCTTTCCACCGTTTGATCTTTGCGTTCGGATTGGATTCCGATACCGCAAAGGTCAGTGGTTGATGGTCAGTAAAGATGTTCATATCTTTCACTGCATATAGATAGTGACGTAATTTGGCCAATGCCCAAACTATTGCTAGCAGCTCCCTTTCATTGGTGGCATAATTGATCTCTCTGTCCTTTAGGGTTCTCGAGATCATGGTAATGGGCCGTCCCTCTTGGGATAGGACTGCGCCAATGCCGTAAGCTGAGGCATCTGTCGTTAGATCAAATGCTTTTTTATAGTTGGGATACCTGAGGATGACCTCCTCGGAAGCTAGAATGTTACGCAGCTTGTGAAAAGCTAGCCGTTGCGGCTCGTTGAACTGCACCTGGATATTTTTTGACCTGTGTCTGCTGACACTACCGAATTCCCCTTTCAGGATGTCTGAAATGGGCCGAGCTATGGACGCAAAATCTTTAATAAAGCATCTATAGTAGCTGGCCAGGCCAAGGAATGATCTAACTTCGAACACGTTTTTGGGCTCAGGGAATTCTTGAATGGCCTTGGTTTTTTCTGGGTCAGTAGTAGCCCCGTTGCTGGTGACTATAAAACCCAAGAAGCTAACGCTTTTTTTGAAGAATTTAGATTTTTCAGTTGATACCCTCATATTAGCATCGTAAAGGCTTTTGAGAACCCAATCTACGTGCTGGATGTGAGAGTTTTCGTCTTCTGAGAAGACGATAACGTCATCGACATAAACATAGCAAAATTTGCCTATCTGCTCTCGCAGTATGTCGTCTATAGTTCTTTGGAAAATGCTGGCAGCATTTTTTAGTCCAAATGGCATTCTGCGAAACTCGTACTTTCCTCCATTTACGGAAAAGGAAGTCTTTTCACGGTCGCGTTCTGCCAGCGTTATTTGGTGGTAGCCAGATTTTAAATCGAGCGTAGTGAAGTATTTCGCTCTGCCTAAATTCCCTAGTATCATAGAGATATTTGGCATGGGATAGCGATCAGGTATTGTCCTCTCGTTCAATTTGCGAAAGTCCAATACGAGTCGCATTTTACGGGCGCCCGTTTCGTCGGTGCCCTTTTTGTCTACAACCCATATCGGGTTATTGTAGGGGGATCTCGACTTCTGGATTATGCCATTTTTTAGCAGCTCTTGAATCTCGCCATTAACGAAATCGGCTGCGCCCATTGGGTATGGGTAGAGTTTGGCATAAATGGGCTCCTCATCAACAGTTCTGATGGTGGCTACCACCGATGTGTTGTAAGGTAAAGCCTCATTGGGGTCCGCAAAGGCTTTTTTCCTGTCGCGGAGCATTGTTAAAAATGTCTTTCTGACCAAAGGTGGCGCATCTGAGCAATCCACTTCGGTGAAATTTACATTAGGACACGAGTGAAAATCAATTTTCTCCTCTTTGTTGCCCCATTTGATGTGGCCAGAGGCCAGGCAAAGTGACGCTCCCGCCTGTTTAAGAAGGTCGAGGCCTACGATTGCATCAAAAGAAGATAAGTCGGGTAAGATGAAGAAGGTGGCCTTCAAATCAAAAAGTGACACGAAGCATTTCTTCGTGATTGTGGTGTTGCCGTGAATTAAGTGAATTTCGAAGGGGTTTTCTACCGGGACACATTTCAATCCTTCGAACGGTCGGATGAAATTTTTGGAGGCGCCCGTGTCAATAAGCAGCTTCATATTTATCCCCGCTACTCTTCGTCTGATGACAGGCAGCAGGGATTTTCCCCTAAAAAATGGACTACGTCTGAACCGTATTCGCAAATAGCATCATCGTTGATCTCTGCTATTGCGCTGGACGCAGCGTTGGCGTAAGATTTCCCTTCCTGATCTGAGCTTTGGGTGACGTGGTTTACCCTCTGCTGTTTTCTAGGGGCGCCTGTGCGCTCGGACGTTGCCGGTCTCCTATTCTGATAGGGTGGAGCCTGAGCATGAATGCAAACCTTTGCAGAGGGGTCGACTTCCATCGGCTCCGGCCTACTCTGCAATTTGTTATTGCGCAGTTCAGAATGTATCTGCGCTTTAACTTGTTTGGTATAATAGGGATTTTTATTAATACCCAACTGGGGGTCTGTTTGGGAAAAATTTCTATCCTGCTGGCGCCTTTGCTCCTTTGGACTCGTCTTACGGTCCCTATCCTCTAGACTCTTTGCAAACGATGTTGCGAACGTGTACCTCTCGTGGTTTGATTCCACTTCTTGCGCTAATGCCAACGCAGTTGGCATGTCCTTCGGCTTTGCCGAGAAGAGGACATCAGATAGGCTGCGTCTAAGGCCCGAAATAAATACCCGGAGCGCATCGTCCCGGAATTTATCACACAAAATTCTTGCCGCCGCTGTCTCGTACGACATCGTGGCTTTATTTGTGAGTAAGGTGAGTTTTTTCTCAACCTCATCGTTATATTGCAGGAGTGTGAGGCTTCCCTGTCTGAGGGTGCCCATCTCCTGTTCAATGACGTGGATCTGCCGTTTGTCACTGTAAGTGAAATCCAAACGGTCTATGATCGCGTCAAAATTTAAAATTGTGCCAAAGGAGGACAACACTGCATCAGCAGTGCCTCTTATTTTACTTCTTATTATAATCACTGCCTGATAATGGCGTGAACTACCATTGTACCGTCTAAATATGTGGTAGGCAGCGGTGGCGGCTTGCCTCCATGAAACATATGACTCCTGTGCCCCCGCAAATTCGGGTAGGCACTTGACAGCGTCCAGAGGCTCGCTGCATTGAACTGTGTCTATAATTTCTACGGCTGCATAAACCTTAATTTCTGGCGTTGGGGCCGAACTTCGGGACGTCGTGGGCGCAGCGCGCAATTCTGCCACTTGGCTGGTCAATGCATCGATTATTTGTCTGAACTCCCGTTCTTTTTGTAAATTTTCGGCGGCCTGCCCGGCCAGGGCGTTGTCAATAGCCGCCTGCACTACTCTTCTAAGTTGTTCAGGATCCATTAGGTCTACCCTTTCGCCCGCTGGGGGGTTTCTACGCGTGTTTTTCGGAGTGGAAGCTCGAAGGAGTTCTTCACTATCTGACCCTGAATCGCTAGCGTACTGCTTGACGCTTCTATACTTAGAAAATGGCGAGCTCATATACGCACACAAAAGGATTAGAAAGCGGGGACACAGAGCCGCCAAAATGAGAGCTCGTATTTCCTCACTATATAATTCACCTAGTTAATTTTAAGGGTAGTAGATACCTGTGCCCTTGCATAAAAATTATTGTAGTGGTAAATATTTTAAAATTATAATATTGTAAATTATAAGAGATCTAGGGTATATAAGACTGACACACGGCCTCGACTCATAGTCAAAATATTTCAAATCAGAAAAATGAATGAATTTAACGTAATATATTTATATATATTTTTTTTGCTAATCAAATCCCGAATTTTATCGGGCTCGGAGCCGTTTTACTCCCGTAGTATTTTTTATTAACTAGTTCTACTTTGCAGACTGGTTAGAAAATATTTAAATGAGGGGTGCACTTACATTTTATTTACTGTGGTTTTTTCCTCAAAGATAAAAATTTTTTTCCAAGAATGTAAAAATCTCTAAGCGAAACCGTTGGGTTTTTATTGTTGAGCGCCAATTAATCTGGTTGATGGGCGCGGCCTGAGGTGGTCCTCAATGGCCGCACTGTCAAGGGTGGTCTTCTTCGATGAGCCCACACGTATGTGCGGGAGAAACAATACGCGATATGTGTGTGGCCAAGGGTGGTCCTCTTCTTTACTGTCAAGGGTGGTCTTCTTCGAGCTTCTGCTTGAGTGTGATCCTTTGTTGTTAAAAGATCACGTCGGGGTCACCAATGTTTGTGCCTAACCGAAGTAGACACTTCCGGGTCACACCGCGGGACAAGGGGTAATGAGCACTTGTCGCTGGCACGGGGACGCTTTGCTGGCAGGACGATCGCGTCGCGGCAATGGTAACGATGGTTACTGCGATGCCGGACTACAGGCGATGCGGAACTGCGCTGAGGTAGAGCTAACGTGGTTAGCTGCTAGTTGAGATATTGCATTACGAGCCCTATTCCCAGAGGTATGAGGTAGAGCCGCGGAGTTATGAGGTGTGTTGATAACTGATTTATTCCTTCATTTGATACCTGCTTATATACTACTTGGAACACGGAAGATTAGTGTAATGTTTAGATAATTAAGCCATATTCTAAAGTAGGTCAGGAAATAATAACTATGGTAGCAGTTTGCGTAGTTGCATTGGCGGGTCAGTGTGCCGTCAATGAGACGGTGAGTTAGTGAGACATATAATATGCTGATCAGCAATTCTCATCTGCAGTGAGTGATACTGAGCACATGGTACTGTTCCCAAATTGGCTACTGCTTGATTTGTTGGGTGTGGTCATGTTGATAATTCTCAATATCTTTGATTGAGGTCTCTGGATTTTTCTAAGTTATTGGCGCATGCGTTTCTCCAAAGTTCTGAGCCATATATCCAAATTGGTTTCAGAGGTGCATTATACAATAGAACTTTATGTGGGAACGTGTGATATAAAACGTAGGTACAAGGACGCTACCATGCGGTACCTCCAGCTTTAGTTGGATGATATTCTGAGAGGAAGTCTGCATCGCACTGCGAATCTTCTTTACTGCAGGTATAATACTCGATTTTGTGACTTAGGCCTTTCAGGCAAACGCTGTCGAAAGGCTGAGCGACATCCAAAAAACCTGCGGAGTTTCGATCCCGTCTTTCAAATGCGTTGCGTATCTCAGTCGTTATACGGCTTTAGTATCTTCTTTTGAACGAAATATGGGGTAGGGTCAGGACTAAAACTTTTTAGGCTATTTGGAGTGGTTTAAAGACGGCAAATGTATTTACATTCTCTTAGTTACTTCGACCCTGTCTCGCTGTCAATAGTTTTCTGTTAGTGGAGAGTTGTTCCATGAAGATCTGTTGAGCTCGATTTTGCTAATCTTCTAGGGATTTATGTAGTAATTAGTTGGCTATTTCTAAACGCTCCTTTGCGGCAAGTGATCTACTAGCTTTTCTTTTTATGATGCAACTCTTCGATGTGCCTTGGGACGCAACTGTTATCAGAAAAAGAAGCATCTTTTAAAATTGGAAATGTATGTTTTGCAGGCAGTGTCACTACGGACACTAATGTTTCAACTGAGTAATAAATATCGATGTTTGGGCTACCCAAGAGCTGTGGATGGTCAGTAAGGCGAACTATGATAGTCGAGTGGTCCGGTGATAGATCTGTTAAGGGCTCGACACGAATTTGAGACCGCAACCCTTTTCTTCTTACAGTAAAATCAATTAATCTGCAGCTATAAACGGCCACCAAAGTAGTCGAAGAGTTTTGAAAATGTTGTTTCGGGAAACGAAAAGCGCGGTGTGCAGTATACTGCGGACTTGTTTAGAAATCAGTTTCAACGTGAATTGACGTGGCCTGCAGCTGCGATTAAGCAAATGGTGGTGACAGGTAATGCCTGATATTAAACCAGAATTTGTGTACCCACATGGGATTTGATATTCGCTATTTAAGCGTCAACTACATTGCTACAGGTATACTATTCTTCTACCTTGAACATTGATTGATCAATTTCTTTATTTAATTCTTCATTAGCATTCTCCGTAATATTGTCGCAGTTGGCTTCCAATACCGGGATCTGAGAAACTGCTATTGTTCTTGCTTGTGGTTGTTACAGTTATTAAATCGAATATAATGTTTTCGGCGAGGGAGTTGTTGTTGCACCGCTTGGGCACAACAAGTAAACGTGCTCTCTCCGTGTTTGATTGCAGCGCCGCATTTGTAGTTTGGGCAGTTAAATCGGGAGGGCTTATAACCGTTGGCCGACGGTCATGTTGTTGTCGAGCTTGGTTTTTGTTTTCTTCGCTTGCAACGCTTAAGTTCTTACACGTTAGGACTTGTTTTTTATTTAGATGTTTTACATAATTTAATGTTTTCTAAGGGCAGACCAAGTAGCAAGTATTACCCCAAGCGTGTTATACTAAGTCAATTAGAAGTTATGACCTCACAGATTCAACTTCACTTTAATAATAATAATTTACTAAACGGAAAAGAATCTGTATTTCGTACGAAAGGCACAACGTTTTTAACGCAGTAAGGCCTTTGATTCGGTGCCTCATATATTTCTATGTACCAAGCATAAGAACATGTTAATCTTTTCTTCTAATGCGACCAAGCTCATTAGGTCTTACGAAGCGGTCGATTTGGGACGAAGGTTTCCTCTCTTTGGAATTTATCCTTTATTGTTTAATAATTTTTTAATTGAAAAATGGCCGAGTGCATAGTAATTGGTAAAAAGCAACCGCTATAGTCGATGGCCTTAATTGTTAGATATCCGTTACTAGTCCTTAAGGGAGTGTGAAGAAGACGTAGGTATGCTTAGAGCAACTTATCTTTTTTCACTAACACACCTGTTGCGCCACTTATCTTCTTTGTTGTTAGTAGTAACGTGACATGGATTTCCAGACCACTTGAAGAGGGCGGACGTGTCTCGTGCGAGCTCCGGGAAAAGTGCCAGAAAGTTGATGAATTAAATGCAAACAAAACACAAGAACTAAACTGCTGAATTTCAAACATGCAAAAAGATGCTAAAACACAAAAAAAATTCGGTTAAACTCACAAAATCAGTGCAAAATTATTTTATTTTGTTATAATAAAAAAGCTCAATGAGCAAAGAACAAAATAAAGAGCGACTAAGCTCCTCCAGCCGAAGAGACGGTTGCGTCTCGTATGTCTCATCGCGTGATAGCAAAGTTCAAAAAACGACCCTACTGTCGGACGATAGCCAAAGAACACGATCTTGCTCCCCATGCCTACCTACTGCTACTCCTACTCCGATGGCGTGAAGTTATGCAAGTGCAAAACCCACCATCAACAGTTTCGACCTTTTTATCCTTTATTGATTTCAATCCATGTTAATGATCTTCCTAGTATATTGTCTGTACCCGTACATGAAATACATGTCTGTGTTAGTATAAGTAATAAAATGTTGTCTCTAATTGAAAAATGATCCAGTGCATAGTAAAGCAAACGCTATAGTCGATATCCTCAGCTTAAGGGAGTGCGAGGTGGATATAGATATGCTTAAAGCAACTTTGCTTTTTTCACCAACACACCTAGCCTATTGCGAAACTTATCTTCTTTGTCCATAAGCGAAAACATTGATTATTATTTAGGACCGATTATTGACATTTATAGATAAGTATTAATAATAAGAACAAAATCTCATTTTTTTTCCAAAATTAAAAAAAACAAGGAAGAACGCTATAGTCAAGTACCTTGACTATCAGATACCCGTTACTCACCTAAAGGGACCAAATTGAAATAAGATGTGCAAGCAACAGGGCGAGATTGAAATACGCCACCTACCGCCGATAGACAGATTTAAGCGTTATGGGCGTTATAGTGGGCGTGGCACGTTCGCGTAACAAACTTTCAGTGCGTATCCACGTTCATAGTTACGATTTCTTGAAGTTTGTCAGCAGTTTGTGCACGTTAATGTGGGCGTGGAAATTTTTTTGGGTCATTCGATAGGTATTGATGAGAACAATACAATTCAATTAAAATTTTAATTCTAGCACCAAAATTGTAGGAGCTACAGTTTAAAATGGGCATGGAAATCTTTTTTTTGGGTCAGTCAATAGATATTGATAAGAACAATACATTTCAGATAAAATTTTTGTTCTAGCACCAAAACTGTAGGAGCCACAGTTTTGGGCGGTTTTTGTGCGATAGATAGGGCGTGGCACCCTGCTTAAACAAATCTCAGGAATCTGCACGCCTAATCCCACTATTGTAGCTAATATAGTTTCCGAAATCTCAGCGTTCATACGGACATACGGACGGACGGACATGGCTAGATCGACTGGGCTAGTGATCCTGATCAAGAATATATATACTTTATGGGGTCGGAAACACTTTCTTTTGCCTGTTACTGCTCGCTACGAGATTCGTGCGGCTAGCTCAGTAGATTGTGTGTTCGTGCCACCAAATGATTGCAAACGTAACCGCACAGTAGCTCAGTGAGAAAGCACAGAATTCACGGGTTCGTAGTGGGTTTATTGCGGGTATATTATTACAAAAGTCTTGGGAGCTTGGTTAGCCTTGACTCGTCACTTGTGACCTTCGGTACTTCCGACAGTCCTGGTTGTTCGACGACCTCTCGCCTTGATGACTCGGTGCTCCAGTCCTGTAGCTCCCTGAAGATCCTCACAGCTACCTGAAGATGCTCGCTCGCTGCTCGCCTCTAACGCATTGTCTTGGTGACTGCTGGTAATGACCCGCACTCGCGAGGGGGATCAGCCGTACGGGCTTAGGGAAGCGTCACCGTTCTCAGACTAGGGTGAACAGAAGCTGCCCTCTCCAGGATCACTCCTTTCGACACACCGCCGCCTGTCCCTTGCTGTGCCCCGGATGGTCCCACTGGGGTTTCTGCTCAGCCCGCGCGGACAGTCAAGGCGGAACGCCAGGAAGCTGCCTCGCGCTTTACTTTGCTTCTACGCCTAGTGAAAATGAACGTTCCACCATAGCCTCACCCTTCTGCGTGTGGTCCGGGACGTCTCCGCTTGGCTCGCTCTATCTTGCGCACTGCTCCTGGTGGTGCTGGCTGCGCGGTTGGACGTAGCGTGGCTTTTGGTGCTCGGGGTTCGGGCGAACGCCGCTCCGGGACCTCGCAAGTCGACCGTAGAGCTCTCCTGGACAACTCCACTCGAGACGGTACCGATCGACCGCTCTCCCTTCTGGCTTGTTGTAGTTGGCATTCGGACACGCCGCTCCGGGACCTCGCAAGTTGAAGCCGTATGGCTCTCCTGGACAACTCCACTCGAGACCCTACCGATCGACCGCTCTCCCTTCTGGCTTTGTTGTACTCATTATCCTCCAGGCGTAACGCCAGGACTCTGTGCATAGGGTTAATCGACCGCGTTGACCTAGCCGTGTGATGCCCTCTGGACCTCAGCTACCTGCAACTCAATTCGGAGATTCCTGGTATCCCAATCCCGAACGTCTCGACGTAGCAGTCTTGATCCTCGTAGGCTCCCATGGCGCTGCTTCTCCGACGACTCGACTTCCTGTTGCTCCCTTGTATCTTATCTGGCTGATTGATTGTTCACTTTGGTAATCTGATTGATCTTGACGGTTTGACTCCTTGTGATCGACTGATCCAGCTGCCAGTCCGTGCCTCCTGGTTGACCCACTTGTCCTTCACGTACCGCTTCCAATCGATGCTCCGCGCACTGCTGCCGTCCCGCTGACTCGCGTGATGATTGTGGCAGGCCTGTGTGCCGCTCCACTGCCGAGATGTGATATTTCTGGTATGGAGTTCCGTTATCCGCTTTTGCACACGGCACTCTTGCCCTGCCTGCCAAGTCTCCATTCTCTTATTCTCCATCCTTGGTCTTCAAACTCTCTCGTTCTCCGTCCTTGGTCTCCTAACTCTCTCGATCTCCATCCTTGGTCTCCAAACTCTCTCGATCTCCATCCTTGGTCTCCAAACTCTCTCGCTCTCCATCCTTGGTCTCCAAACTCTCTCGTTCTCCATTCTCTCCTCGCCGTGCCGTTACTACGCGAATTCGTCTCGTATCTGGTAAGCGGCCGGCCATCTGCTGCTGCTGCTGCTTATATTTGTGGGGAGTTATTCAACTCCTCAAAAGCGCCTCTACGAGTAACAGGTATAAGCGCTAGATAGGGAGGGTGGGGCACCCTGCTGAAACAAACTTGCGCTGTGCAGAAAGCCCAAGAGTCTGTTTAATCCCAACTTTCTCTCTTTTATAGTTTCCAGTTATTGTAAAAATGGATCGCATACCAAGACTTTAAGAAAATCAATTGGATCGGGTGATAGGGCAGTAAATGATTACCAAAACCTTATATTTCGCAAGGTCATCCCCAACATCTTGGTATTGAGAGGATCATAGAATCACACACACTTCCCCTAACACAATGCCACCCTGCCTATGAAATTCAACTTTTTCTCCGGTGATCTTTACGGCTTCATCCTTACTCGAAAAGCCGTACGCTAAGTCGTTTACGTAAAGGTCTGCTCATACTGCATTTGGCTCCTGCATTTCATAAACATCGTCGGTCAGGAATTTCCTCCAAAGAATTCGTTGGGCGGCAGGCCGATCTGCTTCGCGTATACTGACTTGATGGAACATTTCGGCTATATCGGCGCACACACCGATCTTGTTCTCCGTTTAGACCTCCACTAACGGCTGGGATGCACCAAAGGGTGGAACGTTGTCCTCCTTCAGCAAAGCTATGCTTCCAACCTTGATGTTAGACGTTTCGACATTTGTTGAAGTAGGGGCAAATACTCGCTGCTCCACTTTTTCCAGAAGTGTTGCTGCATCAGGGTCACCCGCTGCCAACTGCTGAGGAGACCTTCGCGAAGATGAGTAATGTCAAACTCAGGAAACTTAGTGTATGTGGAACCCTTCGGGAAATGCGACGGTTTTAGAACCTCAAGGCTTTCATAATTTTTTGAAATTGGCGGGAGGGGACGGGAGTTAAGGATGGCAGAAACCTCATATGCAAGAGTTCTTAGTTCATCGATGGCTAAGATGGATGCACCGACGACTCTGTAGAAGTGAAATTTAGCTGACTTCACAGCAGCCTCCCATAAACCACAGAAGTGCTGGGAACGCGGAGGCATGAACTTCCATCGATGCTGTGCGCTGCTCGCTCAAGAAGAGCTCTTTTAGGTCGGCAAGCTCGCTCATTGCACCGACAAAGTTTGTAGCATTGTCGCTCCAAAATGTACGCGAACTGCGATGAAAGAATCCGTCGTGAGATCCTGGACCACTTAAAAATGATCAGCTTTCGTGGAAAAGCAGACAAGGACGGCGATATAGCACCTGTGAAGTTCCTTGTTTCTGGTCTCTGCCCTATGATAGAATGGCCCTCAATAGTCTACTCCTGTGGTATGAAAAGCTGGATTGGGCTGCTGGTTAGAAATATAAACGACTTGGATTTGTGGACTGTATGTAATTTGGTTCTTGCCAGTTGCGAAGCCTATTTGATACTGATACAAATTTCACAAAAAGACGCCGTCGCAGCAGAGTTGCCAGAAACGAAAAAAGGTAAATAAATATAAGTATGTCGGTTTTCAGTTACATAAGATAGAGATGGCATTATGCGCCTAAATATGAGAGTTTATTAAAGACAGCCACCGTTCATAAACATCCCGGCCAGCCCTGAAACACAGTTTCTGAACTGGGCAATACGGCAATCTTCGTGATTGGCCTGGTCATCTCTCCTGTTGAGGGCATGATTTTATCACTGGGCTGATTTGAGCAAGCAAGGTGCGCATCTGTTCGAAGGTGAGCGCTGAATAGCCAGTGACTCGGCCCAGATGCAGTTTGACACAGCGAACTGCCGATTCCCATTTCCCTCCCCAATGAGGAGCTCTCGGGGGAATGATTACCCACTGAATTCCGTCATCGTTTATTGTAGTCGTTGTGGTTAGTGATGAGTGCAGATTACCCTTGTTGTCGTACATCTTTCGTCCTGTGAACACTGACCATACGTGTTCGCTCCCCAATAGTATATCCACTTGTGTGTTTGCGTTGAATTGTGTATACGCCAGCTGCAGATCCTTAAATACCTCGAGTGTCGATGCGTCGATATTTTGACGTTCCAGAGATGAGGTGATTCTGCCTAGCACGTGGGCATAGACAACCAAACGATCATCGGATATGCGAGACTTGATTTGCAGCGTGCAGCATCCCCTTGTCGTGCCGACCGTGTCAGTCCAAGACCTTGGATGCAACGCTCAGATACATACGACAGTTCTGATCCTGTGTCCAATAGAAGACGGCATGTTACGTGGTCACCTTTTGCGTTTTTAACATACACCATAGCAGTTGGTAATATGCTTCGTTTGAAATCCGTTAGATGTGTAGATTTTGCAGTGCCTTGTGCACATAGAACCTTTTGGGTGCCCGCTCCTTGGGCCAAATGACTGAGTGTCACTGAGTTTGTGTTAGACGCGCTTAAGTTTTACGCGTCCCCCTCCGCTATCTGGGCAAGATTCCCACTAGCCTGCGGGTTCGGTTGGACATGAAGAAGGGAGTGATGATTTCCTTTGCATTGCCTGCACTTGTATGTTGACTTGCACCTGTTGACACCATGACCGGGTCGCAAGCAGTTGTAGCATAGTGATTTCTCCTTCACAAATGATCGCCTCTGCAGTCCAGACATATCCAGAAACTGCTGACAGCCATATAGAGTGTGTTCTGTAGAACTACATTTGGTTCAGCCACTACTTTCAACCGCAACCATCGATTGCGTGATCCGTTTTGGCTTTTCAGGATATGTTGTTGTCTTGCTTTTAGTAGCAAGCTCCCTTTTGCTCAGCTCCAGTTCCTCGCAGCGAGAATTTGAAGAATTCCTCTAGAGTGGGTGAACCTGTCTCCATGCTGCGCTCAATCCACCTGTTCCGTATGTCAGCGTCAAGTTTCTCTAGTGCTAGATATATGATCCAACAGTCGCGTCCCGTCTGATTCACCGCATCCAATCCACGAACAATTTCGTTTGCTCCGTCCGAAACCTTCCGTAAGACAGTTGCTTCGATCTTTGTAGTTGTTGGCATGCTCATAATCTGTTCCAAAAACGAGTTTACACTGTGCCGTGGACGATTGTATCTTTTCTTAAGACGTTCCCATGCAGTGTTGTAAGCCGTGTCCGTAATTGCCAGGTGACGAACCAAGTTGGCGGCCTCATCAACGAGAAGTGTTTTTAAGTGATGGAACTTCTGGGTGTTGGACAAATGCTGTTTGTTATGAATTGTGCTTTCATATATGTCTTAAAAGGATGGACATTCTATGTAGTTACCCGAGAACAGTTTGTTTGAATTTTAGGCAATTCGCTCAGATTTGAATTCGCCGTGAGTACCGAGTTCCGAGAATTCGCTAATATGACGTCACCACCAACATGATCAGGCGTGTTCGGTGTGCTCTGACTTACAGCAAGTCGCTCAAATAGTTGTTGGTTTTGTTGTAGCAAGTTCAAGATTGCATCGTTGTTTGAGTGTAGCCCGTTGCTGCCGCTCGCACCTCTTGCAGATGTCCAATGTTGTAGGTCATTACTCCTTTCCTTGAGAATAGTGCTTGCCCTTAGGTATTTTGCTTCGTAGACCGCATTGTCGATCTCAGGATCGACATAGCCTTCCACTTCCTCGTGAAGCGCAATGCAATCGCTAAACTGGTTGAACTCCTTCCAAACTCCATTTAGAAGCTCTATCCGTGTGACGATCTCTGTGTGTGTAGCAATCTCCGTTTGTTCAGCCCATGCCAAGATACGTGTGATGTTGGACTTGAGTCTGGCACGGCTTTTCACTAATGATTTTAAATATTCCATTGCAAACAATTATTATGAGAATCAAAGCACTTCAAAACTGTCCAAGAATCCGGCTCGAAGGAGCAGCAATATGGTTAGAAATATAAAAGACTTGGATGTGTGGACTGTATGTAATTTTATTCTTGCCAGTTGCGAAGCCTATTTGATACTGATACGAAAAAAGGTATATATATATGTATGTCGGCTTTCAGTTACATAAGATAGAGATGGCATTATGCGCCTAAATATGAGAGTTTATTAAAGACAGCAACCTTTTATGAACAGCTGCACTCTATTTGCTGGCAGGCTACCCATGACGTGCTCCGTGACGACTGGGGGCTTAGTTCTCGAGCGAACGGAACGATTTATAGCGGACTAATGGTGCCCTGTGCATTATTTGGTGCCTCGGTTTGGTACAAGGCTGCGAGTGTGGGTAGGTCCCTAAGGTCTCGTGCCAGAGAACCATTCTCTTAGGATGCCTCCCTGTATGCCGCAGCGTGTCCACGGTGGCACTACAGGTGCTTGCTCGAGCTCCTCCCCTAGATCTTCATGCTCATCGTGCTGCAATCAAATTCAAACTGAGGAAAGGTGTCCTACTAGACGACAACGAATGGCTCCTCGGACAGGATTTTCACAGTTTTCTCTTAAATTTTAACATTTAAAAATCCTACCTACGGTACCGAACTTTTACAGGGAACACATTTATATATATATAAATAAATAAATAGCAATAAACAACATTCCAATAGTAAATAAATAGGTTAAATAAATAAATAATTTAAATTGATATAAGTAGGAATAAATTAATTTGGGCGGGTTACATAATCAATAACATCAGTCTCAATTTTTTTTGTATTAATTTTCTGCTCTTTGAATTTGTTTGCCGCTTGTAGTTTTCGTGAACCTTTTGCTAATTCTGGGTTTCAAGTATAAGGGGCGAATAAAAACCTGGGGCCACCCGGGGATGAGTGGCCAATTTTCTTGTCGAAAATGTAGATCTCCTCCTGGTGGCTGGTCTTCGTCTCTCCTTACGTCCCTCACGGAATATTCTATAAATATTTATATTTCAACTCCACTCACATTAACAAGGATTTTTTTTATCACTCACTGGGTAGGAACTTGACTTCTAATCTTATATATTTTTTTTCCACCAGAACCGTCTGCGACCAACTATATTTGCCCTTTAAACACCCTTGCTTGTTTCAATTTTTCAAGCGTCTCTTCGCCCAAAAACCACTCAAACTTTTCGAATTTAAACCTTGGTTCATTTGGGAGTTATCCGGTTTAAGGAACCAGTTCCATGACTTGTCTAAGCTGCACGACTCCCTGAACTCACGAGTCGGTGATAGTGTTGTATCGATTTTTCGCCTATCGTTATCAGTTTTAAGGTAAACAGCTTTGCTAAATTCCAATTTGTTTAGCACATAACAAAAACTGGGTTTAATGCTTAAAATTGATTTAAAGATATTGCATTGGCTGACACAACTAAAACTAAAAATAATATCACAGTTATTTCTATTACAAGGTTCAAGGGACGCAGGTAGGTGTTATTAGTGAATTCAGGTATGGTCGATTGCAAAAACTTATGATTTAGATCATCGTAGAGGATTTTTACCTTCCGTTGTAAAATTTCTATCTGAGTGTTAGCCTCAGCAGTGTAATATAAGGAATTCCAATCGAAAGAGTCTAATTCAGCACTAAGTAAAGCATAGTCAATGTTGATGAAGTCCCTATACTCTATGTAATAGTCATGTTTTTTTTTCAGATCATGTTTGGAAAAGGCAAGCAACGATATTTGGTCATAATTCTGAATTTTTTTACAGTCACTAACAAAGAATACATCAAGTAGGGGGTTGGAGGTAGTGGAAAAATGTGTAGGATATTTAAAGTTTACAGGAAATAAACAAAGTGATTCCAAATCGTTTGACAAATGCTTTTCAATTAAAATATTACTGTTGAAATCGCCAGCAAGAATTACATCGGAGTAACTCAATGAGAGGGTGGCTAACAACTCTGTGACGATCCTGCCCGACGGCTAGACCGTCACAATGTATAGATATAAGTAATAGTTGACTAAGTTTGCCATTGTTATTATTAATACGTAAGTGATATGAAATGAAGGATTATGATTTATTAAGTGGAAAGCGAACATATGGATTTTTGGAGTGCAAAACCAAAATAGGTCAAGTTTGGTTCCGCACCATCCGCCCGAGGTGGCAACCATAGGGAAAAATATTAGAAAATAGAGAAAATACCAAACCGATCTGACAAGGCAAAGGGAAGGAGGATGAAATGGGCACACGTCTGTTTCCGGAATCTCTCGTCTCAGGTATCGGAAGGTGTACGGTTGCGCACGCGGAAAAGAAAAGGCAAGAAAACACGTGGAGAAAAGAAAGCCCGGTCGGTAGGAAGTAAGGTTAGTGGATCAGTGTAATCGGCGCAGTGAAACCCAGGAACGATTAAACACGACAAATAAAATTGAGTGCACTAATACGAATAAAAAGGCGAGCGGTATTGGGTTTCGTTCGCTCCGCGAATATTACTCTCTAGCCCTAAGTCTCAGTGACTTTACAAATTTCTTGTAAAAGGACCTCTGGATCCGACTGAGAGTTATATCCTGGCCAGAGAGCATCCTTACAACTCAATCAGCTCAGAGTATTCTGTTGTTTTGTGTAGTCTGTAGATACAGCCACTTAAAATTGATGTGTTTTCTCTTTTTTTTTAAATACTTAGAAATATATATTCAATCGCACTCTTCTCTGGTTGAACACATACTTTTTTAGCGTTAAGTTTCTTGTTTATATAAACAGCAACTCCTCCACCTCGACCACTACGGTCGGAGCGAAAAAGATTAAAACTTTCACACATAATTGACATATTACTAACATCGGAGACAAACCACTTTCGGATACACAGATAACCTCAATCTTTTTAGCTAAACTTTGCGCGTTCAAGTGTATTATTTTTAAGCCTGGTTTTTGTTTGGCTAGAATTCTGATTTTTGCCTGGCTGCTTAACACAAAAATAGGTCACGCAATTCAAAGTTAAGTACACACACAATTAATTTTCTAAAGATATAATAGTAAATACTAGGAAAGAAAAAGACAAAAGTCTAAGCATAATTTTAGGCGAATGTTATGTGCGAAACGAACTAGACGCAGACAGCTGTTCTGGAGACAAATCGAACTGCAGATGATAAAGCTTATGCATGGTCTCCAGTCAGATAACATCTTCTCTCCCATGCACGAGAGAAAACAGCTGATAGGAGCTTTTGTTTTTTCCTAGTCATTGCTTTTTTAAAAATGTTATAGGTTTTCTTCTTTAATTGCTCGATTAAATAAATTGTCGCATTCGAATTTAAACCTAACAGCCCCAGAACCAGCGGTTTCTTGTGAGTACACCTGTATTCGGCAGCGTGCTGCAACATCGAACTTGATTTTTATTAATGGGTCAACAATAGTGCTCGTTTCGTTTCGTGTCTTGACCCTAAATATCTTCAAAAGTTTTGGTGCCGGTGTGTTTTTAAGTGAGAAGGAGAGTGTATTAAACAATGTTTTTAGTGATTCGCGCTCTTTGTGAGCACAACGTGCAATCTGACTTCGCACTGGACATCAGCATTTTCCTGAGCAGATATTTTTGCGGATAGCTCACCCACTTGCTTCTCCAGACTTCGCATATCGGCAATTTCAAACTTCAGATGTTGTATGTCGTCACCACGCGAGTGCACCTTCTCTACATTGGCCTCTTACTTGTCGAAGTTCATCTTTAGAGCCTGCAACTTTTTCAACTCCTCCTCCAGTTGTGTCACCCGTCCTGCGAGTTGAACCACTAGGTCGCATACGTCGCGCAGCTTCCAGTAAAGTAACAATACGCTCCTCGCAAGAACGCCTTACAGACGTTAGTTTTTCGGTCTGCTGCTACGCATGGGCCTTCAACTTGTCCCCATTAAGCCGATCCAGAATCTGGATAAGATGTGGTGAAGGGGCATCTGAGTCCCGACCAGGCTTCAGATCGGTGGCCGTGGCTTCTCGTGCTCGTTTGGGCGCAGGCATGGCTGAGTGTTTTTTTTCTGAGTGAATTTTGTTAATTGAGTGTCTTCTGTTGTTTTGTTGTACACTTCTTTAGCTAGTGCAAGACAATTTTTAGTTTTCTTGTCGGTTTTCGAGTGTATCGTGCTTGTTTTATTGAGTGATTTTCGGCTTGTGCCTGCGAATTAAAATTCGGAATATTTATTCACAATTTTCACGTTTTGCACAATATAAAACAGCAATTTTCGATGATATCGTTGCTCGAAAACCATAAAACATTCGTTTTCTTCGTTTTTTAAAATTTTTAGACTGCTTTATTTCAGTGTAAGTCCATAAAATGTTAATCAAATTTCACGATGGATCGGACGTCGCCAATGCATTGGGACTAGTCTGGGATCCATCTTCTGATCAACTCCTATTAAATTTTTCTCAACTGCCAACCAATCAACGACCCACTAAAAGGGTTGCATTGTCAACTATTGCCAAGCTCTATGATCCACTCGGCTTAATAACTCAAATTTTAACAATTATCTGGGCAATGCCAGAGCCCATTCTTCCGTCATGGGGGGAGTTGACCTCACAGTAATCGGTCGTACGATTCGTACTGCAACCAAGGGCTTCCGTTGCATGGATTCTGCGATGCTAGCATGTCAGCTTATTGAGCGTGTCTATACTTGCGATCGGAGACCAATGGAGAATCGAAAGTCCAACTGTTCTGTGCCAAGTCAAGGGTAGCTCCATTGAAGGCCTTAACAATTCCAAGATTATAACTTTTCGCAGCGCTTATATTGGCTCAACTAATCGTAAACGCCAAGGAAGCCATAGATTTCGATTGCACCTTTTATTGCTGTTCGGACTCGTCCATTGTGTTGGCGTGGATTTGGCAACCTCCGAGGGAGTTTAACGTTTTCGTAAATGATGAGAGATGACGAAAGACATGACTTGGCATCGGGATCCTACAAACAGGAATCCGGCAGACGACGCATCGCGAGGTTGTACCCCAAGAGAATTGTTGGAACATTCCCTTTGGGCTAACGGGCCTCCATTCCTTCTGTCGAATTGGCCGTCCCTGCTAGACTCAGTAAAGGGTCTTCCAGAGCGCCGCTCTGTGGCTCTAACCGGGGCCGTTTGCATAGACAGTTCATCAAACTGCAAATTACTCAACTCTTTCGATAAGCAGCATACATTTATCGGTTCATTTCTAATTGCGCGCCGTTAAAAGGCCGTATTTCGGTGGAGGAGATCAAATCTAAAACAGTACTTCTTTTGAGGAGCATCCAACAGGTTAACTTGGCGAAGGAGTATGGATCTCTTAGCCAGGGCAAGCCGTTTCCACAGAAAAGCAAGCTGGTTACTTCGCGTGGGTGGAAGGCTTCAGAACGCAAACTTGGACAACGATACGAGGCATCCAATGATCCCAAGGATCATTCAGTCACCAAGGCGATTATCGTTTATTGTCATGAGAAATATTCGCATGGAGGATCGCAGGCGCTGCGTGCCGCATTACGGCAAAGGTACTGACCGATTGGAGGCCGCAAATTCGTAGCCAGCGTTAGCAACAAATGCGTCCGATGTTTCCGAATGAAGCCTTTTACGTGGGAGCACGTCATGGGAAGGCTGCCAGCAAATAGAGTGTAGCCCAATGCAGCTTTTCATACCACAGGAGCGGACTATTGTGGGCCATTCTATCATAAGGCAGAGGCCAGAAATAAGGCACCCCACAAGTGTTATATCGGCCTCTTTGTCTGCTTTTCCACGAAGACTGCTCATTTGGAAGTGGTCCAGGATCTCACGACGGATTCAGCAACTACTATGTAAGCCTGCAAATGTCTATATGAAGTTCTTGGAGCCGAGCTTTTACACAGCTTTTATTATAAATATAACTAACTAAGTCAAATAGAGAGTCCTAATGGATTAAAATTCGAAAATGTTTAAATATTTTCAAAAAGTTTATATCAACCTAAATATGAGTACTTGGAGAAATTAATCAAACCGATTTAAGGAATGGGATATCATACATTCTCCCATAATGAGGGTGTACTAGACCCCAGTGAAGCTCAAAACAATTCCATTATGATATTCGATGACGTAGCTTGTGAAAAACGAGATAACATAAGATCTTATTTTTGTATGGGTCGACATAAAAATGTCGACTCTTTTTATTTATGTCAAACGTACAGTCATATACCTAAACATCTGATTCGTGACAATGCCAACTTTATTACAATGTTTAAGCAAGATGATTTATATATGCGGCATATATATTGGGACCATATTAACACTGATATGAATTAAGAAACATTTGTGAAAATTTGTCAAAAATGTTGGGAGGACAAGTATGGATTCCTATTAAATATCAAGGATAACAAAATGGATAACGGAAGATACAGAAAAGGATTTAATCAATTTATTATGGACTAGCAGCTACAGCTATGTATATAGCAACCACCCCAGTAGCAATTCAAGTACTTACTTGTCGGGCAAGCCACTTCAAATCTAATCTCTATTGTTCTGTGGGTCACAGCACCCGAGTTGTGTAACGCAACATGCACGTCGAGGCCGAAAACTCTACCCGCGATTTACGTGTCACCCACTGCAACCACCACTCTCAATGAGCAGTCTTGGAGCTGCTCAGCCCGTGGTACCGAAATTACAGGCTCGGTAGGCCTTACCCCTCGATCCACCGAACAGGATTGGGAGATGTGTCCAAAGTATATTGAAGGATACACTCATGGTTGGGAGGGACTCCAGGACCACAATAAGAGCTGTGTTGTCCAGTCCAGATGTTCGAGAAAAATCCGTCGTGAAATTGCCGTTGTCCGAGTTTGAATTTCCATTTTGTTTTTTTTGGTTGTGTCTGCTGCGTAGACAACATTGTTGGTTGTTCCCCTCCCTGGGATGTTCGTTGACTAGCCGGCATCTACACTGCGCGAAAAGCAGGACGAGACATTTTTAAAACGAATCCTCCCCACATTTTAAACTTCTTTATAAAAATAAAAAATAAAAAAATAGCAAAAATATTACCAATTCCCAAATCAGGTACAGAGATTCGACCTTTTGCCATACTGCCATTTTTGTCAATAGTTCTTGAGCGGTTAATTGCTAACCAAATTGTGAGTTTTATGGATGCACACAATATTTTATCTTAGAAACAGTCCGGCTTTCGGAAGAACAGAAGTTGCACAACAGCTGTTTTAAAAATCACTGAAGATATTAGACTACAAATGGATAGATGCAATGTTACTTTATCGACGCCTTTAGACTTTAGTAAGGCTTTTGACACGGTAATCCACGATGTTCTTTTAACTAAACTAAGTCGTCTTTATATGTTTTCAACCTCATCAACAAGTTTTATGAAATCCTACTTATCTCAACGATCACAACTAGTAGCTACACAATCATCTAAATCATCTATTCTGTCCGTAAAACGTGGTGTACCACAGGGGTCCATTCTTGGACCTATTTTGTTCAGTCTTTTTGTTAATGATTTGCCAAATATTCTTACAAAATGTGACATGCACATGTATGCCGACGACGTCCAACTATATGTAAGCTGTCCTGTTAGCCAAATTAATGAATGTGTTCGTGTCTGTAACAATGAATTAGACATGGTTTGCAAATGGGCAGAGCGAAATAGATAATCCTTAAACACCCCCTCAAATCAAAATGCATAGTAATACACAAACGATCTTTTAACACATGAGAAGGGTAGCTATTCGAGTGGTGTAGGTTTATTTTAGGATAGTTGTGTTGGATATAAGGTTACATATAGAAATTATAACTATAAGTGTTCTGCGCACATTCTGCTCTAGAGTCCATCTCTGTCTCGACTACCTAACATTATTAAAAGGGACTTATTCTACACTAATATTGAAAGGTTTGGAATATACTATATTAGGCGCTGTTCCCAGTCGGCCTTTCCTGACAAATCTCTGCGTCCTCGCAGGAATCATGGGGTGGATCATCTTCCAAATCGTCATCTTCGTCTGGCTCCTCCGGTGGAAGCGCACACCAGCGCTTCATCTTGTCGGAGGAATACACCGACTTGTAGTGTCTCTGCTTTCGTTGTGCGTGAGGAATATCTTCTACAAGATATCTGTCGTTCGGCAGGACCTTGTTGAATATAAAAGGTCCTTTGTAGCGCGGCTCCAATTTGCGTGATGTGCCCGTGCTGAATGGCTCATTCTCGACCAGCACATGGTCTCCAAGGCTGTAAACAATTGGCTTTGTATGTTTGGCATCGTAGCTTTCTTGGCAGCAGCTCGGTGATCGTTGACAGTTGTCGCAGCATCTGCTCTGTTGATCCAATTCCGCATCGGTTAGCATCTTTTGGTCTTGGCTTTGAATGATGTTGGTTATCGTGTTCTTCAGGATATCTCGAGGTTCATACCCGTACAGGAGCTGAAAGGGAGAGCATTTAGTAGTACTATTTACCATGGTATTAATGCTCCACTGGATTGATCGGACATTGTCATCCCAACGCTTATCGATGTCATTGGAAGGCAACAAGATTGACAAAATAATGCGATTTGTGCGCTCTGCGTGGCCATTGGCTCTGGGTGTTCTTACAGCATTTAAAATGTGCTTTACACTGTTTGACTTGCAGTACTATTCAAAATCTTTTGATGTAAATGCTGTACCACGATCTGTTACAATTCGATCTGGCATTCCCAGGTAGCTGGTTACATCTTGCAGGACATCCAGGACGTGTTTAGTTGCTGTACTTTTCACCGCTCGTACAATGGTGAATTTGGTGAATGCATCGACTATTACCGGAATGTGCTCGTTTCTCTTGGAACTTTTTGGAAATGGCCCCAGGTGGTCCATGTGTATCGTGGAAAAGGGAATCGGCTGGATGTCATCGTAGTGGTACTGACCTTCCTGACGTCCACCTGGTGTTTTATAAATCGCACAGCCCACACAGGATTTGATGTAGCTTTTGACGTAGTTTCGCATTCTGGGAAACCAAAATAAGTTTAGAATTCGTGCCATAGTCTTATCCGTGCTCATATGTCCGGCCTTATCGTGACACTCATGTAAAATGTGGAATCTCAACTGCTTCGGCACGACCCATAATAAATTGCTGTCATGTTTTCGAAACAAGCGATCTTGACCGATCACATACTTGTCGCTCTCAAATTTCTTTTCCAATGTCATGTTTGCGACAATTTTCTGTATTTTCTCGTCCTGTAGTTGTATGGAAAATTGCCAGTCTTCTTCGTCGATTATCGTTTTTGCTATTTTCAGACTTGCGGTATCCATCTCTCGAGCATCTTCGAACGGAGCTCGACTGAGTGCGTCTACGTGGTTCATCTGTGTTCCTGCTCTGTGAACGATGTCTATGTCGAATTCTTGAATGCGTAACCACCATCTTGCAATCCGGGGTATCAGTTCTCGTTTCTCCATCGACGTCTTTAGGGCATTGCAGTCGGTGATAACCTTTATCTTTTTGCCATAAATGTAGTATTTGAATCGCTCCAACGATTCCAGGACGGCTAGAGCCTCAAGTTCGAAGCTGTGGTAATTTTTCTCCGGCTTAGAAGTAGCTCGGCTATAATAAGCGATTGGTTTCAGGTGGTCCTCCTCCGGCTAAACCAACGGCGCTGGCATCGGTATGTAGTTCATGCTCTGCGTCTAGACGATAGCTGGTGACAACTGGATTTGATATTAGACATTTTTTTAATTCGTCGAAGGCTTCTTCTTGTGGTGCTTTCCAAGAAAACGGCTGATCCTTGCGCAATAGGATTCTTAATGGCGCTGAAATGATGGCATACCCAGGAACGAATTTGCGGAAATAACCAGTGAGACCCAAAAACTTTCTCACATCGGTAACATTGGCTGGTTTCGGGAACATTCTGTTGGCGTTCGTCTTAATTTCTCCAGGACTGATTCCTTCTGCGTGTATCTGGTGACCAAGGAATGTTATTGACTGCTTATATAACTCACATTTGTCCAGGTTTAACGTTAATCCGCCCTCCTTTAAAACTTTCAGGATCCTCTCAAGCTTCTCGTACATCTCATCAAATGTTTGACTGCCAATAAGGATGTCGTCCATGTAGTGTATCATGTCGCCTTTCTGCACTCTCTTTTGTAACTCTGCCATGAGTCGATTGAAAACCGCAGGTGCGTTCTTCAATCCGAACGGAAGTCGCTTGAATTCGTATAATCCATCTGTGGTGATGAACGCAGTAAATTTTCGGCTCTCTGGGGCTATCTCTATCTGATAGTATCCACTGTTGAGGTCTAGATGAGAAGTACTTAAATCTTTTCGCCTGCTGCAGACGTTCTTCAATGTTTGGCACTGGAAAATTCTCCTTCTTGATCAGCTTGTTTAGGCGGCGGCAATCGACGCACATTCGATCGCTACCATTCGGCTTCTTGATGAGCACCACCGGGCTGGCGTACTCTGATGTTGACAACGTAATGATGTCCTGCTTTAGCAGCTCGTCGACCATTCTGCTTACGATTTCTTTCTTTGGCTCGGATACTCGGTATGGGGCTTGTGCTACTACCTGATTGCTTTCGACGGTGATGTCTGCTTTGACCACGCTTGTCTTTCCTATGCCTTCCAATCCTGTCGAGAAAACATCGGCGAAGTTCTCCAGTAAGCTGCGCATTTGCTTACATTCTTTGTCGTTCTCAAAATTTTCTAGCAGCTTCCCGATATTGGTGCTTACAGGGGTTGTCGGCTGATGGACTGCTCGTTTGATTTAGAATCGCCTGACTCAAAGTTGAGCTCGAGATGAGCGGAGATGATGACGTCCTGTCCCAACAGAAAGTCCTCCTGCAATATATCGTTGTCTGCTATATACACTTACGCTGTAATCGTCTTCCCATCGATATCCATATCCACAGTCATCGCTTCTGTGAGGATACATGAACCTCCGCAAATGCCTCTAATCTTCATAGAGCACTTGTGGCGCTTGGCGTTAATTTGCTCGGCAACTGATTGTCGGATGAGACTGGCTTGTCTACCCGTGTCGATGAAGGCGCTGTAATCGTGCGAGTGTACGCAGATTTTCCTCGTGAAAAGTTTGTCCTGATTTGCGGCTCCTAAACGCATGACATTGGTGGCTTGGCAACTTCCATTTGGCTCGTGGAACTTGTTGCATTTGGTACAGCGTGACTTTTTCTTCTCCTTTGGACACGAATTGGCAAAGTGTCCTTTTTCTCCGCAGTTGTAGCATATAACGGATTCCTTTGTCCTTGGTGGTTTAACATCGCTGTCTGGTTTCTGCTCGAAGTTGCTGGCTTTCGGTGAATACTCTTTCTTGCTCGTATTTGGCCGACATCGATTAACGAAATACGATTCGGCTGCATCACGAAGCTGTTTCATTGTGGCGAAATGAATTGCTGCAATACTGTTTTGCAATTCACGATGCTGTAGACCTGCGCGAACATATCTGATGATCGCTGCCTCGCTGAGCTTGTAGCGCACCCCAAGGGCTGACATCCTGAAACAGTACTCCCTTACCGTCTCCTTTGATCGCCTGGTTGCATTGGCCATGTTGAAATGCACTTCTGCTTCGTCTGGATTAGCACCGAACTCCTCCTTTATAGCTTCGGCGAAGTTTTTCCACGTAGTGTGTAGAATGGGTGATGAATCAAGCCACATCTTGGCTGGACCTTTAAGCTTTGTATAAATGGCGAGTAACAGGAACTTCTCGTCCCACTGGTAGGCATCAACCACTTTGTTGACACGATCGATGAACTGGTTGACTGAAATGGCGTTGTCGTCGTTGGGATCAAATTCTGGCAAGGTGTTGGCAATTTCCTTGACTGAAGCTTGCCTCACGTTGCTAGTAGCCTGTACAGGAATGCTCTCGTTGTTAACCTCGTTGATATCCAAATCGATTATTTGGTGCTGTTGCTGAGTTCCTGCATGTGCTGGTGCTGCGTTTCCCATTTGAACGGTAACTAATTGAGCTAACATGCCCTTTAGTTCCTTCATCTCGTTTTGCAATTGTGATATTGCCGCTGACTGCGCTGACATCGTTTCTTCTTGCTGCATGTTGATACCCACTGCTGCTGGCAGTTCTACGTCCTCCGATTGTTCAAACCCTATTAGTCTTAGAACCAATTCGGCTCTGGTACCCGAAACTGACACGTTTATAGATCTTAGCAGATATCTTAACACGTCTCCTTTAAGTTCTGCTATCTTCTGCATTTTAATGTTGTTTTAGCGACTAGGTTGGCAGTCCTCTTTGCGAGCGAGACAACTATATGTACCTCACAAAGTTCTGCATCTGCTTTCTCACTTGACCAATTCACACAAACTCCTTGTATGCATGTATGTGGTCCGGCTTCTAGAGAATTCTGACTTGCATCAACTTGCGAAATTCACCAATACTCACAACCGCTTTGTGTGTATGTGCTTTGGCTTCTCTGTTGGTAGTTCTCCTACCGCCAGGATGGATTGGAAGATTTTTTTCAACCAGTTTGTGGCTATTTGTCCTGCTTGCTGGATGTGTGCCGGTGTTATCCCGTCCGGTCCCGGCGATTTGTATGGTTTGAAACTATGAATGGACCATTTCATGTTGCGGTCTGATAGGAGTGGGTCTATTTTGATTCCCTCTCCTGCTCCTCTTTCAGGAGGATAACCTGCTTTTGGCTCCCCGGGAAGTGAGCGTCTAGGAGCAGGTCCAAGGACTCTTTACTGCATTTGCTTTTTGAAGATAGCCCAAAGGCGCGGCTGTCTTAGAGAGTATTTTCCTGAGCCTTGCGGCATCAGTTGTTTTTTTTATGTCAGAGCAGAAGGTCTGCCATGCCGTTCGTTTTGCTTTTCTAATGGCCTTTTTGTAGGAGGCTATTTCAAACTTGTACTTCAGCCAATTGGTGTCCTCATTTCCCGCCTTTGCTCTGTTAAACAGGCATCTGCAGTTGGTTCTGAGGATAGATAGTTGTTGGGTCCACAAGGGGGGTTTTTTCCTTCCTCTTGGTTTCTCTGTGGGGCATGCCACTTTGAAGGCAGTGTTGCATGCCTCTGTGAATTTGTATACTTTTCTTGCTAAGATAAACACAAATTTTTTTAAGTTTTAATATATTAATAAAAGACTAGGAAAGGGAGTTTGATATGCACCACCTACCCGCTATTTCAATATATGGTTATGTGGGCGGTAGACAGACTTAAGCGTTATGGGCGTTAAGGTTGGCGTTATTTTGGGACTATCGATAGGTATTAACGAGACTAATACATTTCAGTTAAAATTTTTAATCTAGCATACAAATTGTGGACGCAACAGGTTCGGACGGTTTATGGGCGTTAGAGTGGGCGTGGCAAACTTTTCGCGTAACAATTTTCCATATTCGCGTAACAAACTTGCGCTGCGTACACGGCAACGGAACCTTACAGTGGGCGTTGCAAACTTTTTTCAATCGGTAAGGCGTTAGAGCGGACGTGACACGCTGCTGAAACAAACTTGCGCTGCGCAAAAAACTCAGAAATCTAGCCTAGCTCTTATAGTTTCCGAGATCTCAGCGATCATCCGGACGGACGGACAGACGGACTTGGCTAGATTGACTCGGCTAGTGATCCTGATTAAGAATATATATACTTTATGGGGTCGGAAACGCTTCCTTCTGCCTGTTACATACTTTTATACTTTCTTACATACTTTCCGACGAATCTATTATACCCTTTTACTCTACTATTAATTGCATCGTACTTACTCATCAACTTTTTTCATTTCCTAACCACAGCCTAACATCTGGTATACAACAACTACCTGGTGACATTCTTATTATCTCTTGCTTTATTTCTTACGTTGGATGCTTTACGCGTGCTTACCGCCAGGAGATGCAGGAGAAAATGTGGATGCCTGCATTCAAGAATAGTCAGGTAAAAAACTATTTCAGTTTTTTAGATTTTATAATTTAACTAAAACATTATAAAAGCCCCCTATTCCTTCGACGGATGGTGTTGATCCTTTTGAGATGATATGCGATGATGCCCAAATTGCTGAATGGAACAACCAGGGACTGCCAAGCGACCGTATGTCAGCGGAAAATGCTGCTATTTTGGTTCAGTCAGAAAGGTACCCGCTCATGATCGACCCCCAGCTGTAAGTTTCCATTCGACTATAAAGCGTACTTTCTATATAACGAAATCTTTAGTCAGGGCATTAAGTGGGTTAAGACCAAGTACGGATCTGGCCTCGTAGTGCTACGACTGTCGCAGCGCAACTACCTTGATCAAGTGGAGCGAGCTGTCAGCAATGGAAGTGTCTTACTTATTGAAAACATTGGAGAAAATGTTGATCCGGTTTTAAATCCGCTTTTAGGACGACAGTTAATTAAGAAAGGAACTGTTTTGAAGATCGGCGATCGTGAAGTAGACTTTAGCTCTAGGTTTCGACTAATACTGCATACTAAACTGGCCAATCCACACTATAAGCCCGAGATGCAGGCTCAAACAACTCTTATTAACTTTACCGTCACTCGGGATGGCCTCGAAGATCAGTTATTAGCCGAGGTCGTAAAAGTTGAGCGTCCTGACTTGGAGGCAATGCGCACCCGTTTAACCCAACAGCAGAATCACTTCAAAATTACACTTAAGTTTTTGGAAGACGATCTTCTTGCACGATTATCTTCCGCAGGAGATAATGTCCTTGAAGATGTGACTCTGGTAATGAATCTAGAAAAGACCAAAAAAACTGCAGACGAAATCGAAGTAAAGGTGGCAGAGGCAAAGATAACTGGTGTCCAAATTGATTCAGCTCGAGAGGCGTACCGACCAGCGGCCGAACGCGCTTCTATCATTTACTTCATACTTAACGACTTATTTAAAATCAATCCTATTTACCAGTTTTCACTAAAAGCGTTCACGGTGGTATTTAACAACGCAATGCTTAAAGCATTGCCCGCTGAGAAGCTTAAAGATAGAGTAGAGAATTTAATAGATTCGATCACCTTTTGTAGTTTTGTTTATACCTCCCGTGGTTTATTCGAGCAGGACAAGCTCATTTTTTTGACGCAAATGTGCATTCAGATCCTTGTAAATGTCGGTGAAGTTGAGCCCACCGAGCTTGACTTTCTGCTACGTTTTCCCTACATGCCGAATCAGACTTCAAACTTCTCATGGCTAACGCATGTAGGGTGGGGAGGCATTAGAGCGCTTAACAACCAGGCAGCATTTAAGGGCCTCGAGAAGGACATTGAGGGATCACACAAGCGCTGGAAGAAGTTTGTAGACTCCGAGAGTCCAGAAAATGAAAAGTTTCCAGGAGAATGGAAGGGAAAGTCTGCGATTCAAAGGCTTTGTATAATGCGTTGTATACGTCCGGACCGAATGTCATATGCTATGCGTTCTTTTATTGAAGAAAAGCTTGGTTCCAAATACATTGATGCACGCTCTATGGAATTTGCGAGGACTTTTGAGGAATCTAGCCCTGAAACTCATCTTTTCTTTGTTCTCTCCCCAGGCGTTGATCCTTTAAAGGATGTGGAGAAGCTTGGAAAAGTTATGGGTTTCAGCTTTGACCATGAAAACTTTCATAGTGTATCGCTTGGCCAAGGCCAGGAAATTGTTGCAGAAAACGCTATTGAGACTGCATCTCAGCATGGGCATTGGGTCATTCTTCAAAATATTCATTTAGTCGCCCGCTGGCTTCCCAGCCTAGAAAAGAAAATGGAATCTTCTCTTAGTAATGCAAACACAAATTACCGCCTCTTTCTTAGTGCAGAACCCGCTGGGGATCCTGCAGCACATATTTTGCCACAAGGAATACTTGAATCTGCAATAAAGATAACGAATGAACCGCCCACTGGCATGATGGCCAACATTCATAAGGCCTTAGACAATTTTAGTGACGAGACGCTCGAAATGTGCTCTAAGGAGACGGAATTCAAAGCGATTCTTTTTTCCCTTTGTTACTTTCACGCTGTGGTAGCCGAGCGGCGAAAGTTCGGACCACAGGGCTGGAATCGAAGCTACCCGTTTAACGTAGGTGATCTAACAATATCAGTTTATGTGTTGTACAACTACCTAGAGGCCAATACTCGAGTGCCTTGGGAGGACCTGAGATATCTTTTTGGAGAGATAATGTATGGAGGACACATAACGGACGACTGGGACCGTCGGCTATGCCGAACCTATCTAGAAGAATTCATGCAGCCAGAGCTAATTGATGGAGAACTTGAGTACTGTCAGGGTTTCCCAGCCCCGGGAATTCTTAAGTATGCTGGCTATCACCATTATATCGATGACAACCTTCCCTCTGAAAGTCCATCTCTTTACGGCCTGCACTCCAACGCAGAGATCGGATTTCTAACTACTGTTTCAGAGCGTCTTTTTCGAATTGTTTTTGAATTGCAGCCGAGAATGGCAGGTGGATCTAGTGGTGGCGGTGAGTCAGTATCGCAAGAGGACATAATAAAAGGGATTATAGAAGATTTGCTCGACAAGACTCCGACTCCGTTTAACATTTTAGAACTAATGGGTCGTGTCGAGGACCGCAGTCCTTACATTATTGTGGCCTTTCAGGAGTGTGAAAGAATGAACAATCTTATGACTGAGCTGAAGCGTTCACTGAATGAACTGGATCTCGGGCTTAAGGGTGAACTGACGATTTCATCTGTTATGGAGGATCTTATGCTGTGTCTTTACATGGATCAAGTGCCGGAACAGTGGACCAAATTGGCATACCCTAGCATGCTGGGCCTGCAATCCTGGTTCTCTGATTTAATGTTGAGGCTGCGGGAGCTGGAGGGTTGGGTGGCAGATTTTCGCATGCCATCATCAATTTGGCTGGCAGGATTCTTTAATCCCCAGTCACTTCTTACAGCTATTATGCAGCAGACGGCGCGCAAGAACGAATGGCCACTCGACCGAATGTGTCTTAATTGTGATGTGACCAAGAAGTGGAAAGAAGAATTCACGTATGGAAAATAGTATCTTTTAGTCTAAAGCCTCACCTGAATACATTTACGAATGGAAATCTCACACCTAAATGTGTGTTGAGATTTTTATTTCGTAGTTTTATTAGATTCAGGTGAGTACTATTTTTAGGGAAATAATAACTTATTCCCTTCATTTTTTTAGTTCGGCTCCCCGTGAGGGTGCCTATATAAATGGACTTTTTATGGAGGGAGCCCGCTGGGACATTAAGATGGGAACTATTGCAGATGCTTTTCTTAAAGAACTTTTTCCGGCTATGCCCGTCATCTACATCAAGGCTGTTACCCAGGATAAGCAAGATACAAAAAATGTTTATGAATGCCCTGTCTACAAAATTCGGTATGTTATACGTTTAATTTTTCAAGTTTATAAGATTACCAGACTAAACGCTAGAGATTTAAAATTTTACATTAAAATTCATATGTTGGTTATTCAAGAGAATACACTATGGTCGAGGCGTCAAAAACTAGATACCCGTTACTAAGCCAAAGGGAGTGCCAGAGAAATGGAGATATGCTTGGAGCAAATATAGCGCCACCTAGCCTTTAGCGTCTCTTAGCCTATAGAGCCACCTTGCCTATAGTGCCCTTAGCGGCTTGGTGGCCTATTAGTGAAAACAACAAATTTGTTGCTTGTGGTGTGCAATCTCGATTGAAAATGGATAAAATTGATAAAATTTTAATCTAACTTTTTAATGACTGGTCAGATTATCCCAACATTATTGCTCTTACAGTTTCCGAGATCTCAGCGTTCATACAGACGGACAGACGGCCATGGCTAGATCAACTCGGCTAGTCATCCTGATCAAGAATATATATACTTTATGTGGTACATTTTTAAATTGGTTTTCGTATTTTATAAATTCCTGATATGTTTCAAATATTTTAGTTTGATTTATTTTAATCATATGATGTTCATACTTTAGAGGTATTTGTATAGTCCCTGTGTTCAGAAGTAAATAACCGTTGTTCGAAGTAATGGGTGTAATGCTAATTTGTTGAGCTGTTGTCAATGGTATTTTCGTCCATGTCACTATCATAATCATTTTCATTATTAGAATCAGTACTGTCAGTTTCCCTGGAATGAGGAGAGAGATTTTGTATTTTAGCTTTTCTAAATTTACTTATGTGTTTTACTACTTTATGACCCCTATTAGTTTCTTGCCAGTGCTTTTCGTATTTTTGTTCTAACGCTAGTGTCTTTTTGAATGGGTTTACTACTTTAGCTTTACGTTTCATTTCTTTTTCAACTTTAGTGTATTCCAGATCTACTTCATGTTCCTCGCGGTCTTTATTAATGTTATCTATCTTATGTTCTTTTTGTTTTTGCATATTTTTGCTTGGTTTTATTCTATAGCAGCAGGAGTTTTACCTGTGGCATCGTGGGTTATTTCATGATTATAAACATATGTTGCCTTTTCTATGTTCATTAACTTATCTTCAGCGTCCGTAAGTGTATTAATAATTCTATGTTTTTCATTGATTGTTTTATGTACCCTTTCTATATCGGCTATACCATTCTTGCTAGTTGTAATTTCAATGTTAATATTTTCCTTTTGTAACAAATTTTGTAATGATTTAGATACTAGGCCAGGATCTTGATCCATTTTAATTGTTTTCGGTTTACCTATCATATTAAAGATTTTAAGAAGAGCTTTTTTACTTTCAATCCAATCTGTGGTTTTTGTTTCAATAATAGAAATGAATTTTGAATGAATGTCGATGCATGTTAAAAATTTACGTTGGTCAGTAAAGTAATAGTCTATAACATAATTATCGCGAATATTTTTGGTTTCTGGAGTTTTTTCAAACGGAAGAGCAACTTTTCTGTGCTCTGCTTTGCATAAATTACAAATTTCACATTTATTAATAATGTTTTGAATAAGTTTTTGCGCGTTTGGGAAGTAGTATTTCATTTTAAAAGTGTCAAGTCTTTTTAATTCCTTGGTGTATTGTTTTCTCATGTATTTCTAATATTTTTTCATGAAAGTCTGCATATGTGGGCAAGTTGGGAAGTACTACTGAAGTTTTCATTAATTTCGTACCAGTATTTGGTTTAATTAATTTCATATAGGCTCGTTGAAAAATTGCAAAATCTTCGTCATTATTAATGTACATAACAAAATTGTGTCCACATATAAATTTTATAATTATGTCTTTCGCCAAAGCTGCATAGTTTAACTCATGTTCATTTAAAGTTCTACTGGCAAAACAAATGGGTTTCCCTTCTTGGAATAGTACAGCACCTAATGCATAATTGCTTGCATCTGTAGTTAGATCAAACTTCTTTTCAAAATCTGGATATATGAGAATTGGATCGTTACTTATTAAAGTTTTTATTTTTTCAAACGCTTCATTGTAACTATGATCGTTTATATTTATTTTTGCTCCTTTCTTTAAGCAGAGAGTCATTGGTTTGGCAATTTTTGCGAAATCTTTTATAAATTTACGATAAAAACCACAAAGGCCTAAAAATGATTTTATTTGTTTTGGAGAGTTTGGAATTTTAAAATCTTGAATAGCTTGAATTTTATTTTGATTTGCTCTGATTCCTTCAATTGAAATTATGTGACCTAAAAATTCAGTTTCTCGTTTCATAAACTCACATTTATCTAATTGTAGTTTGAGATTCGATCTGCGAAGACGTTCGAATACTTTTTTTAAAGATTGAATATGCTCTTGTAAAGAGGTTGAAAATATAACAGTGTCGTCTAAATATACTAGACAATGGGTACCTATTATGTCGTGTAATATATTATTCATACAACGCTGAAATGTGGCGGGTGCATTTTTAAGGCCGAAGGGCATTCTAGTATATTCATAGTGACCCTTCTTAGTGGAAAATGCAGTTTTTTGAATAGAGTCCGGGTCCATTTCAATTTGATGGAATGTTGTAAGGTATTGACATTTCCCTAACTTGTCTAATATTTCGTCCATGTTCGGAATAGGGAATTTATCATTGATAGTTATTTCATTCAGTCCTCTGCAATCAATAGCCATACGAAATTTGGGTATGCCCGATGCATCCCTTTTCTTGGGTACCATTACAATTGGACTGAATTAAGGAGATTTGGATTTTCTGATAATACCTTGTCTTATCATTTCTTCAATTTGTTTTTCTACTTCTGTATCGTAAATGTAAGGATAACTATATGGTCTCCTATAAATCGGTTCTTCATGTTTTGTTTTTATAACGTGTTTGATTTCGTTCGTGAAAGTCAAATTTTCACCTTCATGATACTGAATATCAAAATATTTTGACATTAAATAATGAAGTTCAGTTTTTTCTTCATTATTTAAGTGATTGTCAGATAAGTCCGTTTGTAAGGCATAATTATATTCTTTATCATCTACTACATTTGAAGCAGTTTGATTACATTTTTCCGTTATATTTATTATTATTATTATTTATTGTTTATTTATTTATAAGTTTTAAAACTTGTAGCGTTAGGAATAACGCTACAAGTTTTAAAACTTATAAATTACAGCGCTAGTCACAACTGGTAAACATATTTAAATTTGGACAAAATTGGTTCTTAAGTCTAATGACATACATTGTTACATTTATTGTTGAACATTTAGATAAATAGAAATGAAGTTAAATCGAAATTGAAAAACTAAGGAAAAGGTTTTGGGGATAAGTCGCAATGTTAAAATAGGATAATATACCTTATAGTAGACTAGAAGGTGTCTAGGTGTGAGAGAAGTTTTGTCTTAAATAGTGTTGCGCTCCTAGTTTCTTTTATGTAGTTGGGAAGCTCGTTCCACGTTCTAATCGCATTTATAAAAAATTGTCTATTTGAAAGCAGAAACCTGTGTCGGATGCAGATAATATTCTTTGTTCTTGTAGATCTGGAGAATTGTAATTTTTCAAATAAGTACGATGGCTCCCTGGTGTATATGACTTTGTGTAAAAAGATTATTGTTCTACTTTTCATATAATCTGCCAAGCTTATATCAAATATCTTGTAAGAAAATTGAGTTACATGGTCAGATCTATGCAAATTAAATATAAAACGCGCAATACTGTTGTATGCTATTTTCAGCTTATGTTGACTTGCTACATCACAATTTGCATAGATCTCTAGACCATAAAAGAGTGTGGGTATTATACAAGACTTGGCAATTAGAAGACGCACACTAACAGGTAAGGAACATTTAACTAGTGACAAGGATCTTATTAGTCCGTATGTTTTGCCTACAGCTTTGTTTACGTGGTCATTCCAGTTCAAGGTTCTGTTAAATGTGATACCCAAATTATTGGCGGTTTCCACGTACTCAATTGGTGTTTTGTTAATCATCAAGGGGAACAGTTTAATATTGCATAATTTCTTCTTAAAAATGATTAAGCACTTTGATTTCAATGGATTGATGGCTAGACCGTTGTTTTGTGCCAATTCATTTACTCTTCCAAGCTCCATTCTACAAATATCTAAACACTCACTAATTCTGTTTAAGGGACGACTAACATACATCTGAACATCATCAGCATATAAATGGACATTACGTTTCGACAGCACAGAAGGAAGATCATTTATATAAAGTGTGAATAATAGTGGTCCAAGAACCGAACCCTGGGGTACACCACGCTTCAGATAGGCAAACGAAGAACAAATATTTGACGATTTACCATAGGGAATTCATAATTATGTAATTCAATGGTGTTTTTCATAAAATCGATTCTTTCAGAATTTGTCTTCCTATAAGAATGTCGTAATGTTTTAAAAAGTTTTTTATATGAAATGTTTGCTTAGATGAAAATAATTTTTGAATGCTAAACTGCATATATTACAGATTCACCTATTGTTTCAATTTTAGTAGAATTCTTTTTAATTGGGTAGTTAAAGAAGTTTTCGTTAATTAAATTTATGCTTGATCCTGTATCGATAAGACATAGGCATGGTTTATTATCAAGTTTGGTTTTTATGGTTGTGTTGTTTCGAGCGAGGCAGACTTACTCATACGTTGTTGATCTGAATCTGAAAATCGGGGACGTTTTTGGGGAATATTAGTACTCTGAGTACTTTGGTTACCCTGTCCTTGATTGTTTTGAAAAGTTTTAGTATAATAATTATTTCCTGAATTATTATTATTAGAATTGATTTTTGGATTGATTTTCGAGTTCTGTTTTTCCCCTAGTTTTTTGCCTGACCTTAAAGGCCGCACTCTAACCGGTCAACTTTTATGTCGCTCAATTTTACATTGTTCACAATTATTTTTTTTGTTATAATTTTGTTTGCATCTCAGTGCATTCCTTTTTTATTT
This sequence comes from Drosophila suzukii, assembly GCF_043229965.1. NCBI lineage: Eukaryota > Metazoa > Arthropoda > Insecta > Diptera > Drosophilidae > Drosophila > Drosophila suzukii. The sequence goes on from NC_092085.1 coordinate 8,718,226, forward strand.
TATTATTGGTATTTGATATTGCCGTCTAGATGGTAGTGTGAGCCGTAAGGCTTCGAGTATTTTTCAGTTTCCATGCTGTTCGATGTGATCTTCATTGATTAGGTCGTTAAAGCATTTATTCCACCAGTCCGCAATTTTCGGAGAAAGACCCGTTCCCAGCCCACTCACTTTGTTGCTCCATTTAAACATAAGATTTCTAGTTAATAGAAGCGTAAAAGTCAACTCACTTAAGCAAATAATTACATGCACAACACGACAGATTTCAACCGTTTAAACACACAAACACTTAGTATACACCACCTGTCTTTGAATTTATATTACAACCACTTCTTGGAACGCCAAAATTGTTAAATTGTTATTTTATATACTTTAAAATGCGCGGCATAAGTAGAATATCACAAACACATGGCTTGAATCGCATTCAGCTGATTTAACAGCTGAAATATTAACAGAGACGCCATCTAATGGATTTCCTGAAACGTAGCATTAAAGATTGTTCTTCTGCTAATGCATCCACAAACAAAACAGACAAAACAAATGTCCAATAGTGCTTTGAATGGAATTGGGCCGGCATAATTCAAGCCGGTATGTCGAAAGCAACGGCTGGTTTGAGGAAAAGGTAGCTTTCCCACGATCTGGCTACTGGTGTCTTGCGTTGAAGGAAACAGTGCTTACATTGAAGACAGTCTAGTACAGTGTGAAGATTCGTCACATGAGAATGTCGTTAAAGGAGCTCGGCGATTAGAATTCTATTTGGATTTAGAACCGGGTGCCTGGCGTTGTAGTTGCCTGATCAGGCCTGTGCTGCAGACGAAGACGATTTTTAAAGCGATATGAACCGAGTCCAGAATAAGATTTTGTTGAAAAGCACCTCGTCGATACTTTCATCAGGGAAGCTATTTAGAGTTGTAGGCATCGCTGAACGTTCCTAGGCTTTGACGTCCGAATTTGTATCAGCTCGGAGCTTGCTAGTATACAGCGGCCATTCGTATTGGACTGGTCATGCATTCGATAGAATTGTTGCATTCCAATTGCAATTTAGTCTTTCCTTTTTGATTTTTATAAACTTAAATAAGCACACAACTAAATCTGTACCAATTTTTCAATATACTTACCGTTACTTTAACATTGTACGCGATAATTCACTTTTTTTTTAATTTCGATTTTGATACATATAATAGATATCGAAAATTTTACAAATATTTATTTTACTGTCTTTTTCAATTAAATATATATATATTTATATGATATTAAAAGTCGTTGTACGATACACATTATTATTTATTTTAATCATTATTATTTGTCAAAATTTAAGAGTTCAATCTGCTAATGCTTTTATATTTTGACATATTTAAGTATAGTTAACAACGCTAACTAAGTTTATACCTTTTGATTAGGTTTTAAATGCTTTGAGAAACAAATTGGAATATTAAAGTTTGTTTTGAAAATAAATTGCTTTGCGCTCGCTTCTAATTTGTACTATGCAATTTCCTATGTACACGTGCAGCGAATGCTTCGTCGAAAAAATTTTCCCTGAAACTCTCAGAAAAAGTTAACGCGGTGCCAACCCCTCATTTTTTCATATGGAAATTATTGTGAAATCAAGCACCACATGCCTAAAGATCCGACTGGGTTAACATAAAACGAATTAAATTTTGAAATCAGTTAGCTCTATTAAAAAGCTGCCAAAAGAACATATAAACTTCGGTAATCCGAAGTTGGAATCTATTAGACTACTTAATAATGTATGTATTCTTTTATTTTTCTTAAAGGCTTCGTGGACCCACTTTTGTTTGGACATTTAACCTGAAAAGCCGGGAGAAGGCCAGCAAGTGGACACTAGCAGGTGTATGTCTTCTCCTCCAGACTTAAAAATAAGTAAATAAATATAAGAATTAAAAATTAAAGTTTTTTATTTTTGTTTTTGTAACAGGAAGATACACCAGGAAAGGTCAGATTTAAATAATTTTAAGAGTGCTGAAATAAAAAAAATAACAATATTGCTTGATCGTTTGAAGGAGACAGAATTTAAAGCTTTTTTTTTGTAATGAGGTTCCGTTATTAGTTTCATCGCGAAAAAATATCCCTCGACATACAATTTACATAAATATGTAACGAGCGGTCAGGTTCTCTTGTAATTTAATTTAAAGTTGTTTGCTATAAAAATACATATCGTAATATGTACTTGTTATACCCGTTACTCGTAGAGTAAAAGGGTATACTAGATTCGTCGGAAAGTATGTAACAGGCAGAAGGAAGCGTTTCGGACCCCACAAAGTATATATATTCTTGATCAGGATCACTAGCCGAGTCGATCTAGCCGTCTGTCCGTCTGTCTGTCCGGATGAACGCTGAGATCTCGGAAACTATGGGAGCTAGGCTATTGAGACTTCAAAAAATCGTAAATATGAACGTGGATATCTCGGAAACTATCAAAGATAGAGAATTGGGATTTCAGATTTAGCCTTATACGCAGCGCAAGTTTGTTACGCGAATATGCCATGCCCACTCTAACGCCCACAAACCGCGAAAACCTGTGACGCCCACAATTTTTATGCTAGATAAAAAATTTTAACTGAAATGTATTGGTCTCGTCAATACCTATCGATTGGTCCAAAAAAAATATGCCACGCTCACTCTAACGCCCATAACGCTTAAATCTGTATACCGCCGGTAGGTGGCGCATTTTAATCTCGCTTTGCTACTTGCTAGAAAAGCGCCGGACTTTGATGGTATCGATAGCAGAATTGCCAAGGCTTTGCCTAAAAAGGGAATCCTGTTCCTTGTTCTCCTGTTCGACTCAATGCTACGTATCCACCACTTTCCCTCTCAATGGAAGTGTGCTGTGAAGGATGATACCAAAACCAGGAAAACCGGAGAATCTTGTCCAGTCTTACCGACGGATAAGCTTGCTACCCACATTCTCTAAAATATTCCAATGAATATTTCCTAGCAGAATCATGGGAGTAAGAAGCGTGCAGGATGCCATTCCCGACCACCAGTTTGGTTTTAGGCATCATCATGGAACCCCAGAGCAAGCACATCGAGTTGTCCAGCATATCTTAGATGCTTTTGAAAACAAGCAATACAGCTCTGCAATTTTCCTCGATGTTAAGGAAGCTTTCGACCGCGTGTGGCACGATGGCTTACTTTATAAGTTGAAGTCCCTACTCCCGACTAGCCATTTCTTCCTACTAAAATCATACCTGCTTGACCAAAATTTCATGGTCGAGGTGAGAGGGGAAAGGTCAAGAATCAGAATGGTTCGAGCTGGCGTTCCTCAGGGAAGCGTTCTTGGCCCCGTTTTGTACACTCTGTTCACTTCAGATCTGCCGTGTCCTAACAAGCCGGGCACGATTCTGGCTACGTACGCTGACGACACTGCCTTTATTGCGAACGCCTCTTGCCCAATCGAAGCGTCAAGGATTACCCAGGAATTCCTCGACTCTTACGGGAAGTGGACAAATAGGTGGAACATATCCATAAATGGAAGAAAGTCGCAACACTGCAATTTCACCTTGAGAGGAAAGATCCTTCCCAGAGTAGAGCTTCTCGACATCACCATCCCACAATCACCCCATGCGCAATATTTGGGTTTGATCCTGGACAAGCGGCTCACCTGGAAGCAGCACACTACCAAAATAGCAGCCACATGTAGAGCTAAGCTGAGAAAACTCAACTGGTTGCTTAAGCCAACGAGCAAGCTCAGCCTTGGCAATAAAGTTTTGCTGTTCAAAACAATTGTGGTGCCCTCGATGACATATTGCATCCAACTATGGGGCATGGTCTCCGACTCGAACGTAATGAAAGTCCAAAGGGTCAAAAACCGTGCGCTGCGAATGATTACAGACGCGCCGTGGTACGTCAGGAATGACGCCCTAACAACTGACCTTCATGTTCCCTCAGTCAGGGAGCAGATAAACCGGCACTCTAGTCGGTACAATGATCGCCTCACTGCACACATAAACCACGTAGCAGCTTCCTTGGCCCACCCAAGGACTAGAAGAAGGCTGAAGCGAAGGTGATCTCTGGACAAGAGGACGTCAGATCTCTCGAGTCCTAAGTCAATAAAATTGTTTTGTTCAATTATTGTAAATATTGTTAATCACCTTTTCTGTTATGTTTCCATGTTAACTATTTCTGTTCGTACATGAACGGGTGTTTCTGTCGATTAGGAGAAGCTGGACAGCTGTTTTCTGGCGACTCTGAGAAGCAGTGGACAACAGCAGTTTTAACAGCGAATGTTAGATTTCTGCTGCTAATGTTAGCAATACTACACTACGAAGAAGACATAAGGAGAAGCTGGTCGCGTTTATAACCGAACTTTTATATTTCCTAATTTGTAAATCAAAAGTTAGCAATAAGTCAAAGATTGAAAGTATACAAATGAATACAACTGGTGAAGTTCAACAAATTTCTGAGTATTTATCACAAAGTGTGTGAAAGACCCCCAGAGTAGACTTCTGCTCAACTTTGACGATCGGGTGCGAATCGTCACAACAGTCTCAAAAAGAAATAGTTTTCCTTAAAAATGTACGCTCAACAAATAGAACTATTCTTGATGCAATTTGAAGGCCTGCTTTTCGAGCAACACCTACAAAGGATGGAGTTTCTAAAAGCTACTTTGGAGGATTTAGAGGAAAAAGAGTTGATCCATTCGAAGTTTGGATTCCATTATAAACTTTGTCCCTGGAACGACGATGATGCCTCATCTGGACCAGACACATGTCAGTGTCATATGGTGCCTGCACTGAAAGAGGACGCCCTTAGTCTAGTGATTAAATATTATAAGTTAAACAAACGTATTGCTCCAAAACCATAAATAAAACGAATTAATTTTACTTAAATATATATGTTTTTTATTTTTTTAAATGGTTCTTAAACATTTTTATTATTAACTTATCATTAAAAAAAATAGTCGTTTTTCTTGAATTTTCTTTAAAAAAAATTTAGTGTTTTGTTTTTTACTTTTAAAAAGACCGTACAGCATACAATAATGTCCGCAAGTGTTAGAAAAGTATCCCTGCAATGGTTGCTTATTAAAAAAAAATTTATAAGCGTTAGATTTTAAAAATTTTAAAAATTCTTTTTTCTGAATCGAAAAATCCTGCGAAGGAACTTGAACTCCATTAACCAATAGGATAAAGCGTTGAATTTTAAAATGTTCAAATTGAAATGGGTCTAAGGCTCGGTTTCCTGAGTATGAGCGGTTTTTAACCGTACAAAAGGCCAGAAAATTTGGTATTTGACCAATAACTGCGTTGTCTATCGACAGTGTATTGTTGCCCGGATATATTGTAAATGATTTGACTTCAACCTTGTTGAATGGGTACAGAGCATTTTTTGTTTGTAAAACATGGTGATGAGCCAATAAAATGCTTGGGTTAACTGTTATGTGGTTCATGAAAAGTTGTGCTTCAAGTATCTTTAAATTTGATTCAGTACCAGTTTCCATTAAATAAAACGCTGTTTTTTCAATATTGAAATTGATTCTTAACATTGTTAACAAGCAGTTTGGTTTGATTGAAAATATCTCCATGAACTTTTCCGAATAACTCAACCTTGTTACTCTTTTGAAACATATTTTTAAGGGTTTCATTCGAGTCCGGATAAACATATTTCCCTGCTGTTATTCTTCCAAAATTGGGAAAATAACCTTGGGAGGCCAAGTGACTTTCAGAGGCGTCACTCCCATAGTTAAAAAATGTTTGCAAATACGCTCTATAGTGATAATTATTATCACTTTGCGATACCAGTATATTATTTAAATAAGCTGACGAACTTCTAAATATTGAATGTAGAATATTGTTTACAACACCAACAGCATTTCCTTCAATGCTGTTGTTATCATTTTTTTTAAGTTGCACAACAAGTCGTAAATAAACACTTGATAAATCTCGATACGTTTCACCATTTCCCAAGCAAACAAATTCGATTGAAGAGGCACCGTCCAAAGAAGCAATTGGGTTGTATGAGACTTCTTCAGTTCTTAGAATAGAACTTTGCGTGGGGTGTGCCGCAAACAAATCTATTTAACTTTTCATACATTCGATATGCGTACTCATTTTGCTTTAGAAAAAATATCTTTAATATTTAATTTTCTTGTTGATTTTTTTTTTTATGTTGCGTTTGGGTATGTTTACGTTGTCGTTTAGATGTATAATGAAGTCGTTTTTTCCTATTACCTAGCCTTTTATTTCCTTTTCCACTTCCACTTTGAAAACGGGTTATTTTATCAATTGCTTTATTTGAAAGATTTTGTAAAGCAACTTTACTTTGTTCTTGAATTATATTTCTTAAAGGCTTTCTCCCAAATTCATTGATTACAGCCTAACTAGTCTCAGCAGCCTGATTTTTTATAGCAGTTATGCCCGAAAGAAAAAGTGGTTTTATGTAATTAAAAAGACCGCTAAAAAAATTTCCTATTCCTCGTCCTTGTTGCACTATATGCGGAGATATGTAAAGACTTCCGATGTTGCTTAAGCCCCCACCACACTGATTTACATAATAATCCTGATAAGATTTCACCATGATGACTATTTTAGTTCTAAATAAATAATATTTGGGTATGCATTATTTATAGTCCTGACCTTCTTCTTCTTCTAAAGTGAAGAGTAACGAAAATCGGAACAGCTGAAGTTTCAAATGGTACCTTATATCCATTGGAATCAGTAATTAGTATTGGGATTTCATTTGGTGGCCATATGTCAAAAGGGTAACATTAAATATTTTTAAGTTGAATATTTTTTTCCTTTCCATTATAATGCATTACACGAAGACATCGCGGTCTTTTACTACCTACTGACCTTGGTTTTATTATGTCAGTGTAAATAAAAATCAATCCACTTTCAGGAATATTCGTCTGAACGGATACCTAAATGTTTCAGCATTTACAAGACTAACAAACTCGGTTTCTTCAACGACATTTTTATCTTGGTTAGGTGTATATTTAATGTAATTATTCAAATATATGTCTGAAATACCGACTTCCCAATCATCGTTCATGTCTTCTGGAATGTTAACAATGTTTGTAAATGCACACTTTACGTTGTCAGGAAATACATTCATTGAGTCATTACTTAACAATGTGATAAAAATCTCATTTAAATAACCCATATTTGATTTTTATGGAAGTTAATGATACGAAATCCAATTTAATTTATTTTTACCAGTTTGTACTGGATTTTTTGTTCTAACCGATCGCATTAACCTTTCACGTCCTGTTACATATTTAAAATTTTGATAAGGTAAAGTTTCCGTTTTCAATTTTTGTAGTTTTGCTTTGAATTTGCGTTGTCGTTCATTAAGCTTCACTTTGAGCACTGGTTTCTCTAATCCTATTTTCTTTTTATCTGTTTCACTATCTAAAAAAGAGATATCACTCACTTTTCGTTTATCTGATACAACATTTTCTTTTTTATTTGAACTAAAATCCTCATTACCACTTTTAGGTGGTAAATCGGGAAACTCAAATTTTTCCGGACGTGAGTGATCGTACTTTGAATTTGATTTTGATGTGCTGGGTTTTATATCAATCCAATCAGTGGTTTGGGATTCAATTGTTTTGGTTATAATAGGATTCGCTTTTTGTTCATTTTGAAAATTCCATGATTTACGTTTTTTATTTTGATAGAACTTAATTCTTGACGAATTTGGATCCATTTATCGAAATCACTTATTTTGTTGTTATTTAATATTGGTAAAAATTTTATATTTATTAATTCATTTCCTCTATCATTGTTTATCAATTTCTGATAGCTGTTAGGATGCATTAAAATTACTTTGCTTAAATTATGTTTATTTTTTAGTAGTTTTCCAAAAATTCCAGAAAGCAATGAAGTTATTAGAATGGGTAGAAATCCCCCTCATTATCACTTTCAGGTGGTAAATCGGGAAACTCAAATTTTTCCGGACGTGAGTGATCGTACTTTGATGTTGATTTTGATGTGCTGGGTTTTATATCAATCCAATCAGTGGTTTGGTATTCAATTGTTTTGGTTGTAATAGGATTCGCTTTTTGTTCAATTTGAAAATTCCATGATTTATTACGTTTTTTATTTTGATAGTAACTTAATTCTTGACGAATTTTGATCCATTTATCGAAATCACTTATTTTGTTATTATTTAATATTGGTAAAAATTTTATATTTATTAATTCATTTCCTCTATCATTGTTTATCAATTTCTGATAGCTGTTAGGGTGCATTAAAATTACTTTGCTTAAATTATGTTTATTCTTATTCATTTTTTAATAGTTTTCCAAAAATTTCAGAAAGCAATGAAGTTATCAGAATCGGTAGAAATCCCCCATTTTGAATAAGGACTTTTCTCTTAGAGTTTAATGTACGCTTTGGGCAAGAAAGGTAGCGCAATGAATTTTTATACTTTTTTAGAGCATTAAGATGGGATTTAGTAATTTTATGGTTTCCCTGTAATGTGTTCAATACAATCTCTATTATTGTTTTTACCAGGTCACTATTACTATTGCTTATAATTGCCTTACGTAGTCTATTGTCGGCCTTTTTGAGCACATACAATAAATGTTTGTTCGCTTTCAAGCGATTTAGGCTCTTTTTGTAAACCATTTTCATTTGAATAGCACACAGAATATTCTGAATTAAAAATGTCAGATCTAAATCTTAAGAGATCGTTAATGCCCTGAGTGAGATCAATAAGTAAATATCCGTGAGGTTGCTCCGTTACTTCTTTATATATTCTAAATAGCTCCGTGGGGTTTTCTGGGTAAATTTGTCTTGCTAAACATTGAAATTGAAGCTTATCACGAGGATTTTTGAAAGCAACAATGTATTTGGTATTTAGTGAAATATCTCTGGTGTGCGAAGATTTATGAAATACGTTCTGAGTTACCACTATTACTGATAAATTCCTATGGTGTAATCCTTTTGAAAGGCTCCCATCATCAAGTCATCCAATATTAAAAGAATTGGTTCATTCGTTTCATTTTCAACTGTTTCAGGGACTCCTTTAAAATATTTAATCTTTTCGAAATTGGACTTGGCACTCTCCTCTGCATAACACCAAATAATTCGATCTATTGAAATATTAAAAAGATCATTCTTTTTGGTGATTAGATTTTCTAAAAAGGTTGTTTTTCCCGATCCTGAGGGTCCAAAAAACAAGCATTGTAAAAGGATGTATAAATTGCGTAAACATTTTTTAATTAAAAAAATTTATTTTATTCGGAATGAATTTTAATATTTTATATTATTACTAATTTCTTATATAATGTTTTTAGGTTATACTAGGTTTTATTAATATTCTCTTGATCGCGTTTCTTGGAGCAGTTCTTCTCGAAATGAGTATCAGATCCGCAATAATTACAATAAATAAGTTGCGTGTATCCATTTTTACGGGGATCATTTCCAAAAAATCTCTTAAAAGAATCCATAATAAGAGACAACCTGATAGGACCATGAATTTCTGTTTACTAAATTTTAAACACATGTGTCACCATTACTATATATTTCATAATTGGTGTTTTCTAAGAATACAAACAGCTTAAATAAATTATTTAATGAACATCGAAGTGGAAGTTTTTTCTTGTGTATTCTACAATTCGTAAAAAAATTGGGTAGTTGAGTTAAACTTCTTCCAATATCTATATCGATAATGTTTGTTGATAAATACTTTATTAAAAAATTCTTTTTAATTTCACCACGAACAAGAACTGTGTGATACATATTGAGTGGTGTGAGTATTTCTTCAAGACTTGTGTATGGAACATCTCCAGCTGACCAATCCAATCCGTTTACGTTCTGCTGGTTAAGGTGCTGCTGCTTAAGAGCTCCATTATCCAATTCTTTTATGTTATATGGCGGTTTGAAATGGAAAAAATTAGGTATAACAGTTCCAGCAGGCATAAACGTCAGCTCCTTAACGAAAACTTGTTTGTTGTTACCAAGTACATGTTGAAAATCTACTATAATGCTTGAATTACGATCGACTGTATTCATCATTGGCTCAGATTTTTTAATCAACTGAGGGTGTGCTTGCTAGGGCTTTCTCCTTTATATACCGGTAAGACTAGAACATATTTACAGTTTATTTAAAGTAGTCTTACCTGATGGACATGTGTGTAACTAAAAGAAATAAAACTTCTTGAAAGAAACAGGACCACGAAGTCATTTTTGGATTCGAGTATTATGTTGTTCATAACTTAAAATTGAAATGTGGTCTGTCAACTACTCGAAAATTTTTGCCGATGGTTTGGATGCAGCAAAGTAAAAATAATTTCATTGGACTTGGCAAAGACGAATGGATGCAACTGCTTACGTATAAGGAATTTATTCAGTTGAAACTGGACCAGTATAACTTCTTGATGCCTGATACAATTATTGATCATCCGTGCTTGCACTCCATAAAATGTAACTTTAGATTTAGGAAATCAGATAATCAGTACGTTTTTGTGATTAATCAGTATGGTAACAAAATTGAGTTTGATTCTGAGTCCTGGAGATCATTACTAAGATTAGGCATATTTTTTACTACATTTTTATGTTGGAACTCCATATTAAGACAGCAAGTAATATATCTTTACAATAATCATATTATTCCTAAGTGTGTATCTTTACAAAAATTTGATATTTAACTATCTGATTTAGAAGGTACCTATGATAAGGATGTGCAAATAGATTTAAGACGATTATATTTTTGTCTCCGTCACTAATAAGTTCTAAATTTACATTAGTATACTTGAGCATAGCATCCCAAGATATTGACGGTGCTGTAACATAGTTAATAGGGTCAAGCTTATAAATTTTCTGACAAATTTTTCTAAAATTTTCGAAAACATCGGTCAAAATTAAAACATCACTTTCTAAATAAAGTTTTATATAATCTTTTATAGTATTACAGTTGAAAGTTTTCCAAAACTTTTGTGCAAAATTGTAATCATCTGTACTACAATTTTCTTCGCTGAGAGAATTGTAAAAACTATCAATGTCAGGAAGCTGGGTATCCTCAAATTTTTCAAAACTATCTAAATAGTCTTAAGGGAAAACACCCTTCCTACGCATTTGCTTAAATTTTTCTCCCTGAAATTTAGTACTTAGAATTTTAAAATCTTTGTCCTCCATGTAGCTCGATAGTTTTTCTAAACTAGAATTTAAAAATCTAATCGAATCGATATATCTTATTTTATATCTATTTGATGCATTTATTTTAATTGTCTGCGTTAGCGCTATATAAAGCTCTTTATTACAGGGTATGGGGCTTAAGTCTACTTCTAATTCAGTAATGAATAAATGTATGTCATATTTAGATAAGTTATGAAATACTACAGGAAAGAAGGGATCACTTAATTTGTACTTTGGCTTACAATTTTTATGAATGGGACCCATGTATTTTCCAGAAAATTGATCAAAATATTTGTCCAGGTCGTCAGCGTTTATTTCCTTTTCACAGGCACAGCAATTTCCTTCCTGTTCATGGATTGTGCTAGCAATCGGGTTTTTGTGGGTCGACCAGTACATGTAAAACAAGCTCATAGTTTTTTCCATTAGTGATTTGCAGAATTTTTGTATGCAGTCAGCGCCTATAAAATTATACAAAATTTGAATTAGTTTTTAAAATACTAAGAAATTAATTATTTATTGTTTTTTACATACCTTCATATGTCCACAATTCGTTAAGATCCGGATTATATTTATGTGCTATATAAAATGACACGGCACATGCAGTATGCTTCTGCACTTTTGTTGTTGACGACGTTGAAGACAAATTTAGGCATGTTTTATAGTTTTCAAGAACAGCCTCAATATCGGCATATATCACCACCGGAGGAGATAATTTTTTATGAAAGCCCTTGAATGAAGTTGTAGTGTTTGGTTCAGGGTAAAACGAGGCCACTTTTCCGCATTCAAGTTTGTTGTGGGTAGTATTATTAACTGTGAAAAACTGTAGACAGGTTTCACAAAAATATCCTCCTGATTTGGCCTTGGAATGCTGTGAGTAGCATAATCTTTTTACACTTGTAATGTAAGCGTAATGCATGCTGTCTTGGCTTACGTTATTTATTCCCAATATATTGATGTGGTTAGGTTGAATACATTTGGTTCTAAACGTTGGACCGATAATTTTATCACCATCAGCATCGATCTCATAAACATTTATACTAAAGTCTTTATTATTTTTCTCGAAATGGATAATCCATTTATTCGTTATTAGAAACTCGAATCCAATCTTATTCCATCATATACAATTATTTCATTATTAATATTAATGTGGTAAGTTGTGGGCTTTGTCATTTTCTCTCGTGAATACTTTTTTTGCTTTGCTGTTGTAAAGGTAGCACTCTCATGAGTTTTGTTAGCTATGAATGCCAGTATGCACCATTTGAAACAAAATACGTCAGTATTCTGTACGTCTATAAGTGCATTTCGGGCTCTAATATTCTTCGGGGCCTGAATGTATCCGCTAGCAGGAATGTTTTCTAGCTTTATTATAGTAATTTAAAAATAATTGAAATTTTTTGTTGCCCAACCAGAGTCTTTTTCTTGAAACTCACTGCTCGATGCTAGTAAGCTATCTACTGCCATATTAAGTTCATCGATAATGCTTTCATTTTGGTATACAGATTTATATGATGTCCCAAAATGTTTTGTTGTTTCAACAGTAACTCCTTCGTCTGTTTGTTTAATATAGGTACCATAAACTCTTAGGTTGAATTTAATGGCTCTATATTCTATCATGCAATGCTTTATAATTTCAATTATATTTTTTTGGCAATGCTGATAAAAATCTTTTAAATCAATAGTGTTTTGGACTGTACTATTGATTCGATATGATTTAACAGGAAAAACAGTTTGAGAGTTAAGAAGAATTATGTTTTCATTATTTTTTACTTCTCTGGCTGATGCATTTTTATGCTTATCGGTCAATATGTGTTGACGTTCCCTTGATGCAAGATATTTATCACCACAAGTAGGACATAAAAGTTCTAAATTTAAATCATTTTTATTTTCGCTAATCTTAGCTTTTTTTCCTTGTTTGAGTACTTCCTTACCCTCATCCATTCTCATCCGTTTGAGAGCATTTGATGATGTTGTGGGATGATCGTCCAAATGATTTTGCCTTCTGTTTTGTGGTTGCCGTTTTTCAACATTCATTAAAACATTGAATGCATTTATAGGTCCATTACAACTTTGATAGTGCTCGTCAAATTCATAATTATGAACTAAGGTAGAGCATAAGTCACACCTTATTTTTGATTTACACATTAAAACCTCGAAGGCATTCCGAGGCTTTGAGCACTGAGCATAATGAGTTTCAAACTCACTCATCTCCACATTTTTGGTGCACAAATCACAAGCACCGAATGACTCCATTTTTAGGGTTTTGGTTTTAATATTTTTATTCAAAAAATATATTGTTATATGTTGTAATGTTGTTAACAATTTTCACCCACTCGTTATAAAGATAAAATGCACGATAATGTTGTTAACAATTTTCACCCACTCGTTTAAAAGGTAAAAAGCACGATTAGAATTGTTAGGCGCGATTGCAAGGACCGATGTGGATCTAATTATTTTATTAGAATACAGTACTGAGGCATTTGAAGAACTGATCCTGAGCAATTTGAGTGGTGTCATTTTTATAGTCCAGAATGTTCACTTAACAGGTTGACATCTACAGGGAGTGCATACAGGCATGTTGTACTCCTAGAACCAATCCGATTGGTTCTCGAACATAAGGAGCAGCCCAATACCCCAGTAGAATGGTTATTAGAAGGAAAACGAACACAAGGATTGATAACAAGTTACCAGGGGTGAACGTGGTGTAGGAGGGGTCTGGATGTAGGTAAATATCGAAGGTGTGCAACTTCGACATAGGTTAAGGAAAGGCAATCTCTGTGTAAGCAAGATATGAATAAATGGTCAGTTAAGGTCGGGCCAGCACTGGCATAAGATGTCGCGATGCAACCATTCGAATTTCCTAAGCCTTAAGCTAAGAGTAGCTATTAAAAGCGGTTGCGGAGGTTTTTTAGGCGGATTTAAATGTATTATGTATGAGTTGTTATACCCGTTACTCGTAGAGTAAAAGGGTATACTAGATTCGTCGGAAAGTATGTAACAGGCAGAAGGAAGCGTTTCCGACCCCATAAAGTATATATATTCTTGATCAGGATCACTAGCCGAGTCGATCTAGCCATGTCCGTCTGTCTGTCCGGAGAACGCTGAGATCTCGGAAACTATGAGAGCTAGGCTATTGAGATTTGGCGTACAGATTCCTGAGCTTCTTACGCAGCGCAAGTTTGTTTCAGTAGACTGCCACGCCCACTCTAACGCCCACAAACGCCCAAAACTGTGCCTCCTACAGTTTTAATGCAAGAATAATATTTTAACTGAAATGTATTGTTCTCATCAATACCTATCGATTGCCATGGAATTCATTTTTTTTATTCATGTTAAAGCTCATTCAATTAATTAATTAGTTATAAAAATAATGGAATTTAAATGTCCCCATGCTCGTTGATGCATGTGCGGCATCTTACCAAAAAGTTGTTCATTACTGCTTGGAGAGTTGAGACAGGAATAGCCGCAATTGTTTCTCGAATAGATTACCTTAGTTCATTCAAATTTGTTGGTTTTGCTTTGTAGACTTCCTGTTTGCAATAACCCCACAAGAAAAAGTCAAATGCAGTAAAATCAGGCGACCTGGGTGGCCAACGGAATGTGGAGTTTCTGGATATCAGCTTATTGCGAAATTTTCGTCGGAATTCTGTCATAACAGGTTGTTCTATGTGAGGAGCTGCACCATCTTGCTGAAACCACACAGAGTTGAAAGAAATTCTCATTCGGCGTAGTTCTGAATAGGAAAACTCTCTCAACATGCTCAAGTAACGGTCTCGAGCAACTGTAACGGTGTGACCGTTTTCTTCGAAGAAGCAGGGCCCAACAATGCAGCGTGATGAAACTGCACACCACACTGTGACACGAAGTGGATGCAATTCCGTCTCATGGAGTATCTGTGGGTTGGAAGCCACCATTTGAAGCATCTTCTGGCAAAATTCCAAGCGAATCGGCAAGTCTGCAGCGTTCAGTTTGTTGGCCATTTGAATTTTATATATTTTATTGACTGTAATGACTGTCTGCTTACACCCATTTGAGCAGATAAGCTTCTTGTCCAAACACGTGGATTGTTTTGTATGGCAGCAGCTACAGCAGCGATTGTTTCCTCCGTTCGAACTGAAGGGTTTCGATGGTAAGGTCTTCTGTTGACTGTCCCATGCTCGGCCAAATTGTTTACAAGTCTCATTATGGTCCATCTGCTCGGAGGATTGCCGCCAAACGTGCGGCTATACTCTCTTTGAACCGAAACTACGGACTCCAGTGCGTGATAGCGGCTTTAGTAGCGGCTTTCATCAGCTACCCTGTAAATGTGCCAATATTGATAATAATCCACAAAAAGAGTCTAAATTAAAATCCAAATCGGTCATTAAGCGCTAAAGAAAATTTAAAGTGCAAATATTGAAAAGAACAATAAAAATTGCAAACCCTTCAGCGTTACCACAGTTGTCCGAGATTCACTTGAATCAAGGAGTTGCCGTATTTCGATGGAAACCCATCGAAATTAAGTCGGTACCGTTTACAATTATACCCTACTCAAGACGTGCGACAGTTCCACATCATATACGGAGCCCTAGAGGGGACCATTGTCGACTCAGCCCAGACAGTCATCGAAGAGGAGTAGTCTAATAAATGGATAACAACAGAATCAGCCCTAATCAAAGCCTTCAAGGATCACAGGCCATACGAGGACAGCTCTTAAGCAGGAATGATGTTAGGCTTATTGGCCTAAAATCCTTTGCTGTGGTGTGAGTGGCCTTCCCTGCCTTGGGAATGAAAACCACCTTTGTTTCTTGCCATGCTGTTGGTAGTTCTCCTACCGCCAGGATGGATTAAAAGATTTTTTTCAACCAGTTTATGGCTATTTGTCCTGCTTGCTGGATGTGAGCCGGTGTTATCCCGTCCGGTCCCGGCGATTTGTATGGTTTGAAACTATGAATGGACCATTTCATGTTGCGGTCTGATAGGAGTGGATCTATTTCGATTCCCTCTCCTGTTCCTCTTTCAGGTGGATGACCGGCTTGTTGGCTCCCCGGGAAGTGAGCGTCTAGGAGCAGGTCCAAGGACTCTTTACTGGAGTCTGACCATGATCCATCTGCTTTTTGAAGATAGCCCAAAGGCGCGGCTGTCTTAGAGAGTATTTTCCTGAGCCTTGCGGCATCAGTTGTTTTTTCTATTCCGTTTATTATTCCGTTCGTTTAGCTCTTCTAATGGCCTTTTTGTAAGAGGCTAGTTCAAACTTGTAGTTCAGCCAATTGGTGTCCTCATTTCCCGCTTTTGCTCTGTTAAACAGGCATCTGCAGTTGGTTCTTAGGATAGATAGTTGTTGGGTCCACGGTTTCTATGAATCTATGGTCCGAGAAGGAGTGCTCGTCAGAGACTGCCCAGTTTTTGACTGCGCCTACGAGTGAATCTGATACCAAAGTTAGATCTATGATCGTTTGGCAAGCTTTAGTTATGAAAGTAGGGGCATTGCCCCTATTGCATAAGAATAGGTTCGAATTTAGAATAAAATCAAAAAGAGACTCACCTCTGTCGTTGTTGTTTGGGCAACCCCACTGGGTGTGATGGGCGTTGGCGTCAATCCTATTACCAATCCGTACTTGAGCTTTTCGCATTCCTCTGCTAGTCCTCTGACCAGCGCATCTGGGGGGTTTTCCTTCTCAAAGGCCAAATAGGCCGATAGAACCCTTATAGAGCCACTCTGCAGCTCCAGGCTTACTGCGGTGTTGTCTCCGTGGCTGTAATTGCGAAGTAGAAATATACTAAGATGCCTTTTGGCTAATATGCAGGTTCGAATTTTACCTTCTTTGGGGTCAAGCATAAGCTTGTATTCCTTTGTTCCTAGTCCAGCAACCTTGCCTCCTACCACCCAAGGTTCCTGTACGAGGACTAGGTCGGCTCCGCCTTCTGTCAGGCGAAGCAGAAGTGCAGCAGACGCTGCTTTACTGTGGTGAAGGTTTATTTGTAGAAGTCTTAGTGACATCTACAGCTTCAACCTCCACCACAGTGACGTCGGCTGAGGTCCACGTTCTCGATTGCCGGTCCGAGCGCACGCATCTCTCTGCTCAGCGAGGAATCGGTAGAGTAGCCGTCCTCCGGCCCACCAGGTGCCTCCAACTCCTCAGCAAGCACCTGCTCGGCTGGGTTGCCGGCAGAGCTGCTAGCGGCGTTCGAGTCGCCCTTATACACTTTGATGTGTATCGCACTGAACCCGAAGTTCAGCACTCCACGAGCAGTCTCGATCGGAGCTACTGACTCCTTGTTCAGGACCAAAACCGCCTGGTTGACGTCCCCTTTATGCTCCTCCACATTGACGACTTTCCAGTCCTTCGTGGGGAGGTGCGGGTTGCATTGTTGCAACATGAAGAGGATGTCCTCCGGCGTCTTGATCGCTGCTGGAATCCAGATCCTGGCTCGGGGTCTACTGGGGACATCGCACCAGTCAAGCGCAACGATGTTCGCCCCTTCGTAAACCTCGCCGAGCTTGCTTGTCGCCTCTTTGTACATATCAGCCGACCGCTGACTGTCGCATGCTACCACCTTGACGCTGCCCTGGTACCAGCCCGCGTCCATGCAACAGGGCGAGGTGCCTGGCTTCTCTCGTACCATGCGCAGGCAAATGAGGGAAAGGTGGGACTCCACTGCCTTCCACTTGTTTCTGGGGATCCTGCTCTCCGGCTTTCCCCTGTCAATCAGGCCGAGTAGTACACGATTCTTCGTGATTTAGGCGAAAGAGACCGATGGCTGGATCTTTGATCTCTTCGCCGATGGCCCGGGTAGTTCGAGGGATCGCTGCCTTTTCGCCTGAGTCGCCTCTTGAGTGGGCTTTTCCTGCCCGTAGTTTGGGAGCACCTTCCTTGCCCACTCTACCTTCTTTAGCCATTCAGGCGAAGGCGTGGCAACGGTGCTCCTGGTGTGTGAGCGCAGAGTCTGGGCGGAAGTCCGCCTTTCTGCGTATGTATATTTTGCACCAGCGGGTGGCCCGACCGCCTTGGCAGTGCCTACCGTTGCTTTCGGCGCAGATGCGCACGTCGCGGAGGCGTTTGCGGTTGGCTTTCTGCCACCCATCATCCCCAGTTTGGGATGCGGCCCTTTCTGGGCCGTGCTGGTATGGAAGGTGGAACCAGTGTTCGTCTTATCCATGGGTTTTTTAAGAGTACCCGTCTCTATGTTTTTTGTCTTTTTTTCTTCTGTTTTTTGATCCATAATTAGGTCCCGCGAGTTGCGGAGAAGGGGAAAAGTCCGCCCGGGCAGAGATCCGTGATTCCCGGGTAAGGCGATAGTTAGAACAGGGGGTCGCCATGTCCCTGAGCACACCGTTTGAGACTGGGCTATTTTTGATCCGGGCCCCCAGCCAGGCTGACTCTTGGCACGGTCCGTATTACACCGTAGTCCGGCCCGGAGTGAGATGTTGTTTTGGAGGGGAGTTGGGTCGGCTGAACAACTCGCATCGTCGGTATTGCTTCGTTGCAAAATACCCGCTGGCTGTCCGGGACTGTTTATTTACTGGGGTTTCCGTCCACGGTACCGTGTTTGACTTATCCCACCAGCTTATTCACAGGTGACCTCGAGAGAGGTCGGTTGCCCCAGCTGGGCGACCATCTCACAAGTTCCTCAGCCGAGAAGTTTAGTGTAATGATTAGTGAAATAAGCTATGTTCTAAAGCAGGTCAGGGAATTATGATTATGGTAACAGTTTGCGTAGTTGGCTCGGCTGAGACTGCAAAATGTGCTGACTGCATTGGCGGGTCAGTGTACCGTTGAGTCGGTAAGACGGTGAGTAAGTGAGACATACAATATGCTGATCAGCATTTCTCATCTGCAGAAATGGTTATCACACCAACTGAATTCCTAAGATTAGCTTCCTCACTCATACCAGAGTTTGATGGTAAGTTTCTTAAATTTGGTAAACTCCCTGAGGGAATCGCATGAAGATCTTGCACTTAACCTGATCAAGACTAATCTAAAAGGCCATGCAAAAAACTAAGTAGACAATGAGAATTCAATCTCAGAAATAATAGACAAAATAAAAAATAAAGTTAAAGAAGAATCAGTAAACTTCATTTCGGCAAAACTATTAAATCTTCAACAGAGACGGAAAACAGCCAATCAATACGTTCAAGAAGTAGAGAAATTGGCAAAGGAACTAGAAGGTGCCTACATAAATGACTACCCTCAAATTTGGCCGCCCAGAACAGCTAAAAACATGCCGTCAAGGCAATGACAAAGAACTGTACAATCCATAAGATTAAACTTGTCATGGAGGCTGGCACATTCAACACATTGGATGATACCACGTCCAAATTCGTAAATAGATGCACAGATGCAACAGGCCAATCAAACACTGTCCTGATCTATAATAGAAGCAACCGTGGAAATTACCGCGGAAAATAGATGCACAGATACAACAGGCCAAACAAACACTGTCCTGATCTAAATAGAAGCAACCGTGGAAATTACCGCGGAAAAGGTAATACAATAACAGTAGCCGTGGTTACTATAACAATAATAGAGGACGAGGCCAATATAGAGGAAACAAAAGAGGAAGTTATAGAGGAAATAACCACCAAAATAGAGGTTACGGTAGCACAAAACGCTTCGCTAAAGTACACATCAAAAATAAATATACAATCAATATACAGGAAATAAGTAAAGAAGTTACGAAATCAAAAGGGCGAAATTCTATTAAAATACAAACTTCTAAATACATAATCCCACATAATTCGCTATTCCTTGTAATGGAACACTAGGGAACGATTTTATTAAAAATACAACTGTCAATTAGATTTCAAGCCATCTGAAGTCTGGCCCCTAATTAGACCAAATAATCTAAAATATCCGTTATATGTTCCAATAACTTATAGTTCTGGCAACAACTCTGTAATCCTGCCAACAAGAGCCCAAGATGTCCGCAAAATTGAAATAAATTCAGCAAGGCAGTGTATTGATTCCGAATCAGGAAATTCAGCATGGTGTTTATAAAGCAAATACCAAAGCAGGAGTTCAAAATGCATTCATTCATTCATTCAATTAACAATCAATTCAGATCTTGCACGGACTCGTGGGATCCGACTGTCTAGTTAAGGCAAAGCATTGTCATGGCCCTAACAATTTCAAAGTGATAAAATTCATGTAGCTCGCCTACTATGAGTCACTAGGAGAACTGGTGTCTAGGTATGCAGAAGGAAAATAATATTCAGTATCTCTTTAAGGGGAGCAAGGGGAACATTATTCTGTAATTCATAACCCGTATCTGGACTCAAGCCGACGCATTACCTCCTCGTGGTGATCGAAGAAAGCTTTTCCGAGTATATATATTCATGATCAGTATCACTAGTATCACACCAAGTAGATCTAGCCATGTCCGTTTGTAGGTCCGTCCGTATGAACGCTGTGTCATGCAGCCAAAGCACATTCGTCACTTTTATAAATGTAGCAACAGTAATAGACACAGGTACGAAAATGTTCATATTAAAGAAAAATTGCGATTTGTTTAAATACAACAAAAATAATTATATAATAAATATGCAGGGAATTACAAGAAATAACCAAATCAAATATTGAAATTCAAACTTCTAAATGTATAATCACAAAATTTCACATAGTAAATTTACAATTTGCTACTCCTTGTGATGGAATACTAGGAATCGATTTTATTAAAAAGTACAACTATCATTTAGATATTAAGCCATCTGAAAATGGCAAATAAATCAAATTACCTAAAATATCCGATTTATGTTCCAATAACATACAGTTCTGGAAACAATTCCATAGTTCGGCCAGCAAGATGCCAAGTCGTTTGAAAACGTGAAATAAATTCCGATTCAAGAAATTCAGCATGGTATTTATTTTGCAAATACCAGAGCAACAGTTCAAAATGCATTCAAAAGACTTTTAAACAAAACAAACATAGATCATGTAAAATGTGAATTAAAATGTGAATAACTTTCAAACTTCGATGTTAAAACAGTCTTCAATTTAATAAACAATTAACAACATTTTGCAGCCAATATAGCGATGTGTTCGGACTAGAAAACGAATCGATTACTATGAGCAATTTTTATAAACAAAAACTGAGATTGAAAGAAAATGAACCAATATACATTGTTGAACTAATAAGCTTTTTTATTAGTTATTGCTAAATTGGTGCATTTAATATCGAGATCAGAATTCGTACTACTTTTACAAAGGGACAGTCAGCCGAATGCTGTGCCCAAGAATGCAAGTACACAAAAAACCAGAGAGCTAGATATAGAGAGCTACCTTTCGCGATGCAACTAATATAAGAGATCGAATTAAGTTAATTAGCTGCTGCGGCTGCGTGACCCGACATACTCCTCCCGTTGGAAGCCTGGGTTTCAACATCATTCTTAAGGCGAAGCAGACACAGCTTGTTTATTGCTCGCTTTGTCACACCTGATGCTGTCTTCAGAACGGCAACTCGAGCAACCCCATCTCCACCAAACAGAATCTCGATCACTCTGGCGAGGGGCCACTTCATGGGGAGCAAGTTTTCGTCCTTGACCAGAACTAGTCATCGACAACCAGGCCAGGTTTTGGGATGCGCCACTTGGAGCGCTGCTGCAGTAATGGTAAGTATTCTTCCTTCCATCGGGACCAAAAGATCTGCTGAAAGTAAGCCACGAGTTACCATCCATCCAAGCAATTGAAGTTAAGACTGGTCACATCAGGCTCGACGAAAGACGAAGGCGGACAACCATTCAAAAAATGTGATGGGGTTAATACATCCAGCTCAGCCGGGTTTTCTGAAATCGAGACTAATGGTCGAGAATTAACAACACATTTGTTTACCGCCTTCATAACCGTCCTCCTACCCTAATAGGCCAATATTGGGATCGAATTATGCCGAGTAATGCCCGCGGCCCAGTGTGCAGATTGCGTTCATGAAAGTGAGTATGAATGACTCCGTGGTAATATAATTGGATGACGCCCATTAAAATCCAGAGAAGAATTCGTTAGCCGGCCATCCCATGGTCCATGAGCCCAAAGAGGAGACTCGTTGAGCTCAGCAGGAAAAACACCTCGGGAGAGAATGTCAGCTGGATTTAAAGAAGTTGGAACATATCGCCACTCCACTGACTCAGCTAACTCTTGAATGGCAGCTACTCGGTTCGCTACAAAAATATTGAATCTGGACGGCTCGTCTCGGATCCATGAAAGCGCAACAGCAGAGTCGCTCCAGCAGTAAAACTTTCCCTCAAATGCATTCGTCCCATCCACCTCTGCGTTGAGCCTAGACAGGAGTTCAGCCCCACACAGTTCCAGCTTGGGCACAGTGAGGGTTTTCAAGGGGGCTACCCTTGACTTTGAGCAAAGTAGTTGAGATCGGCCGTTGCAAACGATGTAGACACAGGCACCATATGCTTCTATGCTGGCATCACAAAATCCATGAATTTCACTTTCGGAGTTTGGATAACAAACTAGCCGAGGAAATGACGCATTCTACTCGGGAAGGCATTCATCCCAGGATAACATCTCCTTGCACAGTTGTTGAAGGAAAATTTTCGATTTTGTGATCACAGGTCCAACCAACCCGAGAGGATCGTAAAATCGCGCTATTGCAGACAGGACAGATCGCCTTCAGGGGCTTGATGTTGACTGTAAGACCGAAAAGGAAAACAATAGTTGGTCAGAAACTGGATCCCAAGCGAGACCTAAGGTTTTTGCAAAATCAGTGCCATCATCAATCTTCAAATAGGACACCTTCTCCTTGTCTGCAACTCCATCCGAAACAGCCGAAACATTTGAGCACCACTTTATAAGCTTACATTTTCCCTTGGCTAGAAGTTTTGATGTCTGATCCATAATGATGACTGCCTCTTCCTTGGACTTGGCTCCAGATATCAAATCATCGACATAAAAATCGCGACGAATGACCTCAGCCCCAAGCGGAAACGCTGTATGCTCGTCTGCTGACAACTGATGCATAGCTCGCACAGCCAGAAATGATGCTGGCTTCGTGCCATAAGTAACGGTGTCTAGCTTAAACACCCGCAATTAATCCTGGGGGAATCCCTCCACAAAATGCATTGCAAATGGCTGTCCTGAGGCTGACCCTAACACAACAGTACAACCCGATGTCAGCGTCAGAAACTGATGACAAATGTCCTAGATCGAGGTATTCCTTTATGAATGCTGCATATTGAGCCTTCAAGGCTGGCTGACGATTCCACTTTCTCTCTAGGGACAAGAATCTTCGAAAGCTTGCTGGTAGGACTCTCCCAAAAGATCTAATTTGAACTTGTCAGGCAGCCGAACAGAATAACCACCAGCTGGCAAACGAACAACGTGTCTTACGAAATGTGCTTCACAGTCCAATTCTTCCTTAGTAGCGCTTATAATTGGCTCGGCGCAGCTTTCCACTTCCCAAAATCGTCGAAGAAGATCATCTAGCCGATCGAAGCTATTCACTGTACTACCAAGAAGTAAATTTTGAAAGAAATTTCAGAAATTTTGTCGATCCGGATAATAAAAAAAACGCAGCATACAATCACAATACATATATGCATATGTAATTTCGGATATCCGGGAGTGTACGTGAGAGTGTAAGATGCCGAAATTGTAAGATTTTGAAGGTATAAGCGCAATGCTTCGGGACGAAAAGAAGCTAAATGTTCTCCTTTTGCACAAGTTCGTTTTTGAAGAAAAGGGGGATAGAAACAATAGAAAAAGGCTACGAATATAATGAATCAAACCGACTTTATTGCAAAAGAGCAAACTATGTCGCTGACCATTTGTCTGATACGGATTTGGCCATAGTTTGTAACTTGCTCAATATCGCTTTGCTGTTTGCATATCTCCATTTCCCTTTGGTCCCATTAGCTGAGTAACGGGTATCTGATAGTCAAGAAGCTGATAAACTCGGAAGCTATGGGAGCCTAATTAAATTATAAATATCTAGTACCTTTGGGGTCTGCGTAACCGACTTTTTAAATAGCAGGCTATGGTCTACTACAAATAGACAAAAAGATACAGATGCGGAACGCACGGGTGAAAACTGATTTTTGGATTTAAAGGGAAATGCATTTATTTATGTGTTTGTGTAAATAGTTGTGTTCGTACCCAATGATACTCAACATGACCACACCCAACAAATCAAGCAGTAGCCAAGTTGGGAACAGTACTAGGCGCTCAGTAGTACTCACTGCAGATCAGAATTGCTGATCAGCATAGTATATGTCTAACTAACTCACCGTTGTAGTGTAAAAACATCTTTCATTTGTTTTTAATATTCTTTATTTTAAATCTGGAGCAGCATTAGTGCCGCTACCAACGTCAAGTTGTTTCTGATTTTACATTTTTCCTTAGGTTCTAAGTAAGCATAAGTCTCGTAGCTGCGGTGCCCACAGTTGGACGGCAGAGAGACGGCTATGTCTATCTTATATATATTATGTGTATTTAATTATGCTCTCTTTAGCAGGAGCGCGAGGGTATATGTATGTACTTGAGTTTGGCTGAGCGGCCGACGTGTGTAACAGAATGCTGACACTTGCACTTTCTGTGAGCGAGTTACCGCTGATGTCTTCCTCATGACATCACCTCCACCTAAACCCCCTCGGGCATTGTCCCACTAGCGGAGATGCCATTCAACCCGGACACCAAACCGCCGACACAGCAGACGTGATACCGAACCGAGTTAACAACTGGGCCACAGTCATCCGGCCTAGAACTGCTGACCTAAGGAGTTTCGCAATCTCAACATATGTATGTGTATGTATGTATGTATGTATGTATGTAGAATAAAATTAGTCGAAGAGTGACACTCGACCAGAAAAGTTTATTCTTGTCTTTATTTCATTGGAATACTAAATAAGCACCTATATCTACAATACAGTGACCAGCCACCTCCGGACCACAGACATAATTGGCGCAGCCGGTATCTAAAAGAACAAAGGATGAAATTGACGAGGATCATCATTGTAACCACCATGTAATAAAATCCAAACGTTTTCGAAAAAACTGAACAATGAAAAAAAGAATAAATAAAACAACGATCTCAGTCAGCGAGTTAGTGAGGCCTAAAAGGAAAAATTAATTATTATAACAATGTGTTGTGTATAAAAAATGTTTTCCAACAAAAAATAAATACCTATAGTGTGATCGTCATGATTAATCCAAAATAATATGCTTAACGAAATTCTATTTTCCTACTGGGAATATGGCTAAATAAATCGGAAAATGTTTGTGTGTGTATCCATATCAATTGTGACCATCAATCGCTGATCGGCACAAAATGCATCGCGCATTATACGGATATATATATAAAAAAATTCTTACACTGAAAATTATATTTTTTGCATCCATATCAAATTGTGACCGTCAATCGCTGATCGGCACAAAACGCATTGCGCATTATATGGATATATATTTATAAAAAAAAATCTTACACTGAAAATTATATTATTTTTTGCACCCATATCAAATTGTGACCATAAATCGCTGATCGGCACAAAATGCATCGCATTACATGGATATATATATATATAAAAAATCGTACACTGAAAATTATTTTTCTGCATCCATATCAAATTGTGACCATCAATCGCTAATCGGCACTAAAATGCATCGCGCATTATATGGAAAAATATATATAAAAAAAATTTTTTTTTTTAAATGGATGCACTTATTTAAAATTTTTTGGAGCCTCACATAATTTACATCTCCACCCATACAAAAATGTGTACATGCATGACCGGGTATTGTCTCCCTTTCCCCCCATTGCCACGAAACCCGATACTTTTGGGTCTTAGACCCGACGAAGGGCAGCTACAATGTTGCTTCCCCAATTTCTGATTATGTGTGATTCACTCGATATAGTTGGAAATGGTCTGCTTTACTTTCTTCTCAAGGTGGGAAATGTGGAAATCCTGCTGGATTGCATGCATAGTCCCCATGTGTCCAAAGTTATGCGAACTTGTTATAATCTCTTTCTCCATGCATTTTGGTAGAGCTAAAAGTTCTTGCCCATTTAAGCTGCCTTTACCTCAAGCACGTAACTGGTGGCTTTTTCTTCTTGTGGTGTGGTTTTCTTACTGCAGTAAAAAACGGGGTGCCACTTCCCAGCATGTTGTTGCAGCAGCGTTCCACCGAAGGCCATGTTTTGAAGCATCAACGTGTAATTGAGTTTTGGCGTCTTGACTCTAAACCTTCAGGACTGGCTCCTCTATAAGTGCTGCTTTTAATCGATCAACGGCTTGTTTCTGTTCTCCTTCTATTTTGAAAACAGCATCCCTTTTTAGCAGCTGCGTTTAGAGCAATAAAGGCGTAATCCTTAACAAACTTTCGAAAATACCCTGTTAGACCGAGGAATGCCTGTATACCTCTGATGTTGACCGGCATAGGAAAGTTTTTGACTGCCTTGATCTTCTCTTTTCCTGGCCATCTGCCCATTTTCTATTTCATACCCAAGAAAATTGATACGCTGTTTTAGAAAGTGTTATTCAGACCACTTTATATCAAGACCGTAGTGCTGGGCCTGCTTCAAGACGCGTTCCATGTTGCTTAGACGTTCATCGGCTGTTTTGTCCAAAAATAACAATGTCATCGACGTACATTTCCATAATACCTGCATTTACAAAAACTGCGGGAGAATTGCAATACCCGAATGGTGCTCTGTTGAATTCGAATAGACCCTCTTTGGTCACGAACGCAGTGTATTTTCGGCTGGCTTCATCAATTTCGACATGGAAAAATCCATTTTTGAGATCGAAGACTGAAAAATATTTCGCATTGTGCATCTTGTCAAGCACTTCGTCTATGAGTAGAACTGGAAATCGATCTTTGAGAACCTTGGTGTTTAATATACGGTAATCTATGCACAGTCTGTATGTCTTATCCTTCTTCTTGGCCAGCACAACTTTACCAGCAACATCTGAATATGACTCTCTTACTATTCCCAGCTGCAGCCATTCCTCCACCTGTTTGCGAATTATTTCCCTTTCTGCTGCTGAAGATCGGCTTGGATGTTATCTAAAAGCCATGTTGGTGCAATTAGGGATGATTGTCATCTTTACAGGGCAGGTTAGCTTCACGTCTGACGGCTTGTAGTCATCAACCATTTGCTTGACTGCAGTTTTGTATTCGCCTGGAACGTCTAGCTCTAATTCATGACTCACCACATTGTATATATTATGGTCATTCTCGGCCACGGTGTCATCTCCTCGTTTGAAAGCGTATTTTCCATTCTCCAGCACAACAGTAAACTTTTTTAAGAAGTCGAATCCAACAATGATGTTCACATTAATTTTGGTGTCGGGAACAATGAGAAACCTATGTAGCGTTTGCATCCCATCTACCTTCACGTCGACATTTAGTGCACCCAGCACGGAGGTTGCAATGTTTCCGAGCCCGTACAGTTTTGCAAAACTTTTCTGCAGGGGGATTTCAGCAAACTTATCCTTGTAGGTCCTCATACGCATAAGCGACACATCAGCTCCAGTGCCTACTAGGCATGCCACACTCTTTTTGTTGATCGCTAGTACTTTCTCTCTCGACTCGCTGATTACACCGATAATTGGCTTTTCACCTGGACAATTCGTTGAAGTATGCCCACCTCCGTTGCATTTAAAGCATTTCGTCTCCTCTTTACATTCGGCTCTCATATGCTCAGTTGAGCCGCAATTGAAGCAATGCCTCTGGCTCTGATTTTGTTTTTGATCGAAACGCTTTACTGGTTTTCCTACTTTACCTGGGTCATTCTGATTCACTGCTTGTTTGAATTCGTACTGATTTACAAAGGGACAGCCAGCCGAAAGCTGGGCCGAAAAATGCAAGTACACAAAAGACGAGAGAGCTAGATAATGAGAGCTACCTTTCGCGATGCCATTAATATAAGAGATCGAATTAAGAAGTTAGTTGGCTGCTGCGGCTGCGTGACCCGACATACTCCCCCCGTTGGAAGCCTGGGCTTCAACATTATCCTTAAGGGGTAGCAGACACAGCTTGTTTACTGCTTGCTTTGTCACTCCTGATGCTGTCTTCAGAACGGCAACTCGAGCAACCCCATCTCCACCGAAGAGAAGCTCGATCACTCTGGCGAGGGGCCACTTCATGGGAGGCAAGTTTTCGTCCTTAACCAGAACTAAGTCATCGACAACCAGGCCAGGTTTTGGGGTGCGCCACTTGGAGCGCTGTTGTAGCAATGTTAGGTATTCTTCCTTCCATCGGGACCAAAAGATCTGCTGCAAGTAAGCCACGCGTTGCCATCCATCCAAGCGATTGAAGTTAAGACTGGTCACATCCGGCTCGACGAAAGAAGAAGGCGGACCACCATTCAAAAAATGTGCTGGGGTTAATACATCCAGATCAGCTGGGTTTTCTGAAATCGAGACTAATGGTCGAGAATTAACAACCGCCGAAATGTGACACACCAGGGTCCGCAACTCCTCAAAGGCTAAAACAGCAGTGCCAACAGCGCGGTAGAAATGATGCTTAGCGATCTTTACAGCCGCTTCCCAAAGACCGCCAAAGTGTGGCGACCTAGGAGGAATGAAACACCAATCAATAGCCTCAGCTAGGCAAAAGTCCAATGTAGCTCTCTGATGATCACTGCTGAGGAAATGACGCCTTAGTTCGAGCAGCTCATTGCGAGCTCCAACAAAGTTGGTTGCATTATCAGACCAAATCTGCCGCGGCCTTCTTCTAGTGCATATAAATCGTTTGAGGCCATGTAGAAACGATACCGTAGAGAGATCCTTGACCAACTCCAGATGAATGGCCTTCGTGGCGAAGCAAATGAAGACACAACCGTAGCATTTTACTGGAGGCTTGCTTCGCACCTCTGACTTGTAGAGAAATGGCCCGCAAAAGTCAATGCCAGTGACTTCGAATGCATGAGATCCATCAAGTCGTTCCTTTGGAAGATCCGCCGTCTTTCTCCCCCCAATAGGCCAATATTGGGATCGAATTATGCCAAGTAATGCCCGTGGCCCAGTGTGCAGATTGCGTTCATGAAAGTGAGTAATAATGGCAATAGTGACCGAATGACTCCGTGGTAATATAATTGGATGACGCCCATTAAAATCCAGCCGGCCATCCACTCTAAGAAGCCCAAATTGGTCAATGAATGGCGAAAGAGATGCGAGCGAGCTGGAGGAGTGCACCATTCCCTTTGACTGCAATGATTTGATGTCATCCCATAAATGTGAGCGCTGGACAAGACGAAGCAACAGCAGCGTACCGCCTTGAAGGTCAGACACCGTGAACGTAGGGCGATGGATGCGATTACTAAACTTATAGACGTATCCGAAAACTCTTTGAAGGGCAGCAAAGGAATTGGCAAATTTGGAACTGGACACTATGTCTTCATATGGAGATTTTATTAGCAGAATCCTCCGGCGAACCTCAAGCGTTGGCTTTTCAGCAGTGATTGGGGTCGGCCAGTCAGCTTTGGGACCACAGAGGAATTTTGGTCCATGAGTCCAGAGAGGAGACTCGTTGAGCGAATAGCCTGAGGAACTGGCCGCCGATCCATCAAAAACTACGCGAAGCTTTGTAGTGGAGCTATCTTCCTTTATGACGCAATGATGAGGCAAGAAATATCGGCACAACCCGATGTCAGCGGCAGAAACTGATGACATATGTCCTAGATCGAGATATTCTTTTATGAATGCTGCATATTGAGCCTTCAAAGATGGCTGACGATTCAACTTTCTCTCTAGGGACAAAAATCTTCGATAAGCTTGCTGGTAGGACTCTCCCAAAAGATCTAGATTAAACTTGGCAGGCAGCCGAACAGAATAATCACCAGCTGGCAAACGATTGACGTGTCTTACGAAATGTGATTCACAGTCCAATTCTTCCTTAGTAGCGCGTATAATTGGCTCGGCGCAGCTTTCCACTTCCCAAAATCGTCGAAGAAGATCATCTAACCGATCGAAACTATTCTCTCTACTAGCGAGAAGTTCATCTTGAGACGACATTAAAACCGAGCCATCGGAAAGGCCATAGCCTCCAGAAACAACCCAACCCAGACGCGTCTTTTGAATTAGGGGTAATCCAGGTGGGAGCTTGATTTGGCCAACGCACAACATCTCGAAAAAGAGGCTGGCTCCGATTAAAAGATCCACCCGCTGGGGAGCATAAAACCTTGGGTCAGCTAACTGTATATTTTTGGGTATGTTCCAGCTGCCAATGTCGACGTTGAAGCTAGGCTGTCGCTCTGTTATGTTCGGAGCAATCACCGCGGTAATGTTGGCCGAGTATTCGGAAGTTCGGGACTGAATCGTAATATTGACCGAGTGACCGTCCGTCACAAAACTGGAATCTCCAACTCCAGTTACAGATGCTGAGGATTTTACTTTCTTTACTTGAAGCTGATTTGCGAATCGGGACGTTATTAGATGCAGTTGGGAGCCCGAATCGAGTAGAGCTCGACAGGGAACGAAAACCCCAGAACGGTTTTTTACTAAAATGCTAGCCGTTGCTAAGAGCACAATATCATTACTAAATTCCTGTGCAATAAGAGCAGTCGAAGTGGAAGGCAGTGCAGAGGGTGAAGCAGAAGGAAGTGCTTCTTGAAGCTGTGCTCCTTCTTGTGAAGGAAAAGAAGGTGAGTTTCCCAGGTGAAGCAGGGTGTGGTGCTTAGATCCGCATGTACGACAACTACTAGAGTTGCATTGCCGAACTTGATGACCAACCTTAAGACAATTTATGCAAAGACCGAGCCGCTTCGCTTCTTGAAACCTATTCGCAGGAGACAGGATTTTAAAATTCTGACAATAAGAAATGGAATGCCCTGTATCATTACAGAATATACAAATCCAGGGGTTAGCGTTCGAGGCAACAAATGCTGATCTACGCGCATTGGGTATTCTGTTACTTCCCACCTGATTGCCCGGCGTATAGTTTGCCATGGCGAAATCCATAGTCTCCAACGTCCTGCATCGCTGCTCCAGAAATGATGCCATTGACTCCCACGTAGGAATTAAATTGACGAAGGCAGGGTCCTCTAAACGCTCTTCCCACTTTGCCTGACTTGCCGGATCCAACCTTTGGAACAGGACTTGGACGATGATGCATCCTGCGATTTGTTCTGTCGTGCCCAGTCCCTTGAGAGCACGAATATGAGCATTGAATTTATCGGACAGATCCCGAAGTGTCGAGACGGAACCACTCTGCACCGCCTTTAGTCCCAGGATCTCAATAATGTGTGCCTGAAAAACCAAACGTCGATTATCAAATCTATTTTTCAGCAAATCTAAAGCAATTGCGTAGTTGCCATCCGAAATTTCCAATGAGCGAATAGTTTCCAACGCTGCGTCCCTCAGGCATGATCGTAGATGCTGCAGCTTTTCTACGTTGGTGAGGTCCGGATGACTATCTATGATCGTGGTAAACATAGAATAAAAGTCAGACCAATTTGCATAACCTCCAGCGAATTTTGGAAGCTCCAGTGGGGGCAGCAATGCTGCCCTATGTCGAGGCTGACGCTGCTGGGGGCCGAAAACTCCCGGAGTGATGCTGTCAGCAAAAGTTGAATGCGAAAGAAGCTGTGAGGTGCGCTTTGAAATTTCGGATCGAACCGATGACTTCAGAGTTACGAGAATGTCATCAAATTTCTCACTTAAATCACTTTCAATTTCCTCTAAATCCAATTCTTCGAGCTCACCGAGCACCTTTTTAAATGACTCTTGAAGCTCATCAATCAACTCTAACCTCACATGAAGACCGGATTCGTCGCATGAAGTTAACGCCGCACTTGATAGGGAATCCACTAAGCGCTCCACTCTATTAAATAAAGCCGTTGCCTTGCGCTTTAAAAATATTGCCCTGTTTGCATCAGCGGTAACATCTCCAAAAGCTCCCGTAGGCATGGCTACAACAACAACAGCAGACGAAATGCCCGAAATTCGGCTCCAGCGGGAAGATGAGCGCAAAGCAAACGAGGGAATAACAGCCCGTTACTTGCCTATGTACGCTTCTATGTATAGCTGATTTTGCGCCTTATATGTAAATTTCCGCAATCACCAACTGCTATTTATTTATAGCGCTCACTGCATTTAAGGCCTTATGATTGTTGCTACGCCAATGCACCGCAGAAGCAAGAATGAAAAAAGTCAATAAATAGACTTATATGATTTGCACTTAGTATTATTTATGCACAAATCACGTCGGGGTCACCAATGTTGAACTAATAAGCTTTTTTATTAGTTGTTGCTAAATTAAAATACGAATTTCAGGTTGCTTTAGGCTTGTTAACAATTTATTAGCGAGAGAGAGTACAGCAGGCGAGACGAGAATGCGTTTTATGTCGAGATCAGAATTCGTACTGATTTACAAAGGGACAGCCAGCCGAAAGCTGGGCCGAAAAATGCAAGTACACAAAAGACGAGAGAGCTAGATAATGAGAGCTACCTTTCGCGATGCCATTAATATAAGAGATCGAATTAAGAAGTTAGTTGGCTGCTGCGGCTGCGTGACCCGACAGGTATCATAGTCCGAAACAGTGCTTCAACGTTAGCTCGTAGGCACTGGCGTTTCGTTGAAACATTTAAGCCATTGTCTAATTGAAATGGACACTCCATCAAAATTGGGGACAACTTTAGAGAAGCTCTCAATTGGAACAACGGTCCTGCTTGAATCACTTTGCCCAATTTTTGTAGCAAGCAGTTTTAGCACTTCGCTCAACTCGCTGCAGTTGGTGTAGACTTCTTCGCGATTATTGTTGTATTTCAGCTCCTGTTGAAATTCAGCTTCGTGTGTTAAATCACTATTACTAGCGAACTTAACTTGCTCCTCGATATTATTTCCCTTCTCTTCCTCGTCAGGCGGCACGAAGAAAGTATGATTCATATTCACCACTGCTGCTGCATTTTGCGAATCTTCTGGTTTCATTTTCTGCTTGTTTTGTTTTCCACCTGCACTGGATTTTTTGTTCTTTTTTGCGGAGCGAAGCATTTTTACCAACTTCTTTGCAATGTCAAATTCAAAGTGTTCGGTTTTTCCCCGAAATCAAACGACGTTTACTAGCACCAACAGATTTTTCACTGGCTCGACGGTTGAGCATCCATGTAAGATATTTGGATATTATCAGTAGTTTATTAATAAAGTTTAGGAATATAATAGTTTGTACATATAGTATAAGAGTTACATAAGTTTTGATATTGATTAACGCGACTTTTCAACTGATTTTGCGACTGAAATTACTACTTTTTGACCAACGACTTTGTTTCACAACTTCTCTGTCTCTTGATTCGGCTGATTCTGATGAACTATCGAATATCATTTTAGAACGCAGCGTGATAAGTACTGCCAACCTATGTCCAATCTACCAGCTCACATATATGTAATGCCAAGCCTACAGAAATGAACAACCTAGAAATTTGTTTAAAAAAAGAAGTTAATGAGGAGCGATTTGAGTTTGGACTGTCACCACTTCATGCGTATATTCGTTCTTTTGAGTATTTCATTCACTTATCTTACAGATTGGACGAAAAAATATGGCAAGTTCGATCACAAGAGGCTAAAGATAAGATTTCATTAAGAAAACAATTTATTCAAAATGAGTTCAGGGCAAAAATGGGTCTAATAG
The DNA here is from genome assembly GCF_043229965.1 of Drosophila suzukii. NCBI lineage: Eukaryota > Metazoa > Arthropoda > Insecta > Diptera > Drosophilidae > Drosophila > Drosophila suzukii. The sequence goes on from NC_092085.1 coordinate 8,751,867, forward strand.
TAGATAAACCTAAAACTGGAGGAAGTGGAAAAAATGATGGCAACACGACCAGGAATATATCTGCCGACATAACGGGAATTGATAAAGACTTAATAATCAGAGCCTCAACTGTATTGCAAGCACTGTCTTCCGGCTACATGATAAATCCTGCAAAATTTGGTGAATATGCTTTTGAAAACGCAAAGCAGCTGATTAACAAGTATCCCTGGTTCTATCTCCCCCCATCGGTACACAAAGTTTTACTGCACGCTCCTGATATTATAAAGCGTTCCTTACTTTCAATTGGAGAGCTTTCTGAAGAAGAAACTGAGGCTAGAATTAAAGATATCGACTGAATCATTCACGCAAAATATCACGAGTCGCGTCGAATACAGATTTGTTTAACAGATTGCTTTTAAGCTCTGATACATATATAACTGGACAAAGAAAAATTACTTATAACCAAAAATCAACGCTACTAGAGTCAACTATTTCATTACTTAATGAAACAATTTAAAAAGAATATGATTTTGTTTTGTTGTTTGTTTTCCACATTAAAAATATTTGTATATATCTTAGGCATTTCGTCTGTTATCTGAGAGGGTGTGCGTGGGGGTGGAAATAGGTAATCACACCCATACATGTAGGTTGTTAAATAACTTACAGTAAAAATATCAGCCTGAATTTACTGAATTTATGACTGCTTTCTCCAGTAAGCGCAATTACTGAGAAAATCGTTCCCAAGGAAGCTACAGGATATAGTTGTACGATCTGGTCAATTTTTTTTACTATATATTTATAATATTTTTATATATTTTTTAAGGGAAGTTTCATAGCGATAGCACATCTAGAAGTATTTATGGCCGCGGCTCCATACAAGCCCGACCACTGTGCTTTGGCTTGAGATGTTGGGAAAAAATGCCACTCAGCCTCTGAACCGAAATCTTTCAGGTGATGCGTTAGGTTTGTTCTTGTATTTTTTTGTTCTTGTATTGCGATTCAGCTTTATCCGAAAAATGTTTTTTTTTTACTTTCGTCAAATTTTCTTTGAAAAATCATTACCAGGCTTTTGAAACCGTTTTCTCATTCATTATTCCTGACATAAACGGATGCACTGTTGCTTGGTTGTTATTCCAATGAACTTTGTGCACCGAATTTTGAAGTACAAAAGCGTAATTCTTTAAAAAGTTGCAAATGACAATGTACTCATCTTCCTTTTTTTTGGTCATAAACTCATTTTGCTTTCTTACTAAAAGTTCATGTAAAAGTAATTTTTGATATCGACACCTTGACATCCTGGAACGTTAAATAATAGTCCCCAATAAGATTTTTCACCAATTCGTCTTCGGGCGTGTTTTACCTTAGGTTGTATTGCATTTTTTTTTTAGTATGGAAAGTGTTCTATAGTACCTTGGGGCTTGCTCACAATCCGTATTTTTCAGACTCCTTTTTATATTAACACAGCACGTGTGCGAAATCTTTGGCTGTAGTGCCTGATTTCACGGACGAATATTTAACGCCAGCAAGTGGTCCTCCGCACTTGTTACAAATTCTTAGAATTTGCAATTCTGGGATGTGTGTACGCACACGCGAACAATGAACTCTTTTGATATTTTTTTGGCCAATAGGCGTAAGATATTTAAAAATAATCTTTGTGCACTAAGATTCGATTTTTACGAACCAGTTCATCTATTGTCGATACATTATTCATTATTGATCACATTCTAAACGCCAATAGGTTCTAATAAGAGCGAGCGAGAAGGCTGCGAAGTGCTTTCGTTGAAAACATTAAAATTAAAGGCTTGTTACATTAAATTTGATATTTTAAAAACAAACAAGGAAGAACGCTATAGTCGAGTACCTCGACTATCAGATACCCGTTACTCAGCTAAATGGAAATATGCAAGCAGCAAAGCGAGATTAATATGCGCCACCTACCGACAGATATAAGCGTTGTGGGCCTTAGCGTGGCAAATTTTTTTTGGATCAATCGATAGGTACTGTCGAGACCAATACATTTCAGCTAAAAAATTTTATCTAGCATGAAAACTGTGGGCGTCACAGGTTTGTATGGTTTGTGGGCGTTAAAGAGGGCGGGGCAAACTTTTTTTTAGGGCAATCGATAGGTATTGATGAAAACAACACATTTCATTTAAAATTTTTATTCTAGCATCAAAACTGTAGCGTGGCACTCTTCTAAGACAATCTGCACGCCAAATCTCAATAGCCTAGCTCCCATAGTTTCCGAGACCACAGCGTTCATCCGGACAGACAGGCGGACAGACGGACATGGCTAGATCGACTCGGCTAGTGATCCTGATAAAGAATATATATACTTTATGGGGTCGGAAACGCATCCTTCTGCCTGTTACATACTTTCCGACGAATTTAGTCTACCCTTTACTCTACGAGTAACTGGTATAAGATAGTATGTAAAAAAACACCGAAGCCGAAAATTCTTTCAAATTATTTTCCCACCAATCTTCCAATCGTTCCTACGGCAGCTATATGATAGAGTCCTCCGATTTTGATAAAAATTAATTCGAAATGCAGAACTAATTAAAAAATGTTATTTCCAAGCATAGAAGGTTATATGTTACAAAACACCAAAGATATAACTTCTTAAAATATTTTTGATTGTTCCTAAGGGAGCTAAAAGATATAGTCCGATCCGGCTGGTTCCGACTTATATCTTTAATATCGTCAAAAAAAGGTACTTTTTGAAAAACGAAAAGAATCCCAAAAAAAAGTATTGAAAATCAGGAGTTCAGAAATACGTTAGCGCAGACAAGCATTAGAAAACTTCACTCAAGCTAACGGTTGTTCTTCTGAAAACATAATACCCTCTGCAAGGGCATAACAATGGCCACATTCCAGAACACCGAACTGTGCCAGTGCATTGACCTTTTTTGTGCGTATACAAACTCTATTTGAAGGTCGTCAAAATTTAGGACGATACTAAAAAGCTTAATATAAGAAAAAACTTGTTAGTTTGGCAGAAAAGCAGCTATAAATATCTATATTTAGCACACCCGTAACTTGTATACTACTAAAGCTTCAGGATTGTCCGATATATCGTAAAAAGAAATTTCGAAGTACTTTGTTCGCCTTTCGAAACGACTTTTATTCCTTCTCTGCGTTAAAACAAACATTTTCAAACATCCGATTACACTGGAAAAATCGTTAAGTGTGCGCTCCCAACCCTTACAGTGAAATAAAAGTGAAAACACTTTTGTAAGATTTTATCATTTAAACATGATTTCTGATTATGGTATTGATGTATACTAATGTGAAAATTATATGACTGTGGGCGGCAGTCCACTTTGTGACGAAGCCCTGCTGTGATAGGTTAGGTTACGTTAGGTTGGTGTGGTTGGAGATTAGATAACTAATCCCTTGTGATACAACGTGATCCCTGTGCAGATCCTTTTCTTTAGCTCATGGTTTATATGTTTTCACGAAATAGTTTTTTTTTTTAACAATAGTTTTGGAATGCTACGCCCTGAATAAAAGCGCTTTAGGCTATGCGCTGGGCAGAAGCATAGGAGGTGTTCAATGCTCTCCTCTTCGTCTATCTGCTTGCAGCTGCGGCAGAAGTCGTGGCTACTGAGTCCCAGCCTGTGCGCAAGTTATCCAACCAGTGATTTCCGATTTTCAATCAAATTGCATCGGTCAACATAATTTCATTTCACAACGAGATGTGACAGTTTCAGCATATGCTTTTATTTTAAACAAAAATTAAAGTTCTTGGAGCCTAAGAAAGAAAAGCTTCTGGCCGAAGTTCGTTGGATAAATTTTTAGAATTAAGGATCGGTCATTCCCAATAATTAAAAGTATAATTGTCTTGATGTATAAGTGAGATTGTGAATTAAGGTCAAACACCAATAAAAATAAAAATATTTAAAAATAAAAATTATACTTTTTTAAATCAACAACTAATAAAGTTAATTGGCGACCAACGTAGGGCTGCTTCATCAAAAGTTAAAAAAAAACAATTTAATGAAAAAAAAAAATTTAATTTAAAAACGGAACTGGCGCAGACAAGAACTCAAATTGTTAGTGGAAAAATTAAAACATCCACCAAAGACACAAAACAAAGATACAGTGATCGTGATACATTTTAAATGGAAAACAATAATTGAAATAATCCATTTTAAATACACATTAGGTTGATTAATTTGTGGATTTAAGATCAAACTCATAAACATCAAGAACACTATTAAAACAAAACAAACTCGAAACGGCAAAAAATAATTCAAAAAAATTCAAAAACCAACCAAGCAAGCAACAAAAAAATCCCAAAGAAACCCAAATTCAAAAAACAACCAAACAACAAACAACCATAAAAACACCAAAGAAACCCAAAGAAGGAAGGAAGGGCTGTAGAGCATTCCCTCGCCATCACTGGATAAAATTTCTCACTATTAACAAGAAGGAAGATCATCGCACAAACTGGTGGTAAACCCCATCGGAGAGTATCATAAGAAAAATTAAAATTTTATTTTAAATACGGTTTTTAAAAAATAATACATTTAGGACACAATTTTTGAATATTAAAAATAACAAACTGGAAAATTTAATAGATAGTTTCGGTGAATTAAATTTACCAATGGCAACCCGGAGGTTCACCTAATTTTTCTACAGGTGGCTTAGCCACAGCCAGTAACTTAACTGTGGAATTAATTAATAGATTAATTAATATTCAATTGAGCGCAATAAGCAAAAAATAGATGGCTTAGAAGAAAAGTTAGCTACAGATGCAAACAAAGTAGAGGACTATAAAATTCAAGAAGTTCACCTAAATGTAAAATGTGAAACCACAGCCAATAGATGTTGATCCATCGCTCCAAATTCAAAATAAGCCTAGTGTAGTATGCATGTATCATTGTAGCGAGTACCCACTGTACCGACACCAACATTGTGTTACAGTGTACTCAACCAAATACAAAAGTGCCGGCCGCTAAACTCTTGCGGCCAGCCGAAACATAAATGCGCCTCAGAGCCCAACTTATGGGAAGTGCTAGTGTCAGCATATTCTGATGGCCTGAGTGCAGACACATACAAGGCATGCATATACAACTGCTCTCGCGCTCTCGCGGCTATCAGCCAAATACATTTGTGAGCATATACTTTTATATATACATGACGGCCGCTGCCAATGTTTGCAGGCAGCGCAGCCGCAAATAGCTAGCTGTAAGTCACTCGAATTATGACCATCAATCAATAAAGAACAAGCTTGGCCGTTGGCCACTATAACCAAATCTTTTACTTTATTCTGAGGATAATAACACACATCTAATAAATATGATTTAAATAATACATGGCGACCGTGACAGTGATGAAGCAAACAAAGTTTTAATTTGAAGTGCGAATTGTGTACAACAAACCAAAATAAGTGCACCAGCAACAAAAATTGAAGAAAATGGTGATGGTACAGATTGTACAACAAGCAAATGTTAGAGAAATATGATGCAAATGCTGAGAAAGTGATATTGTTGAGAGAATCTAATGGTCAGAAGGAAGAGCAAGCGCCTACGATAAAGGGGGCTATGTAAATCCGAAGACAAAACAAAGTTGAAGAAACGCGAGGGAAGCCAGAAAAGAGGAAAAGCTATTTAATAAATAATCTACGTTACTGCCTGTGCAAGGACCAGCACCGGCGCCGCCTAAACCCATAGGCCAGGGACGACCACAAGAGAAAAAAAAGTGTGGGAGGCATGGCAATTCCTCCTACACCTACGTTGGAAAAGTAATGAATATAAACGACGACGTTGGACTGGACAAAGCTGCTCCTGTCGAGCAAAGGGATGCACCGAGTCTAAAAGAAGCTCTAGAGGTGTGCCCCAACGATGGACCACGCCCCCTCACAATAGCTGAGTACAGGGCGCGCCAGCAGAAGAAGGACAAACCAAAGAAGAAGAGGAGCGGCAGGAGAAGTAAACTCTTGCGCCAACGGAGGTTGGCTAAGGACCTAATAAAGACGGCAGCGACATCTGAAGAAACACAAATACACAAGGCCGAATTAACAAAAATTGAGGACAAACTTCGTACTGGTGCGAAGTAACGTAACCAGGCTGCATTAATTGCCATTGCCTAAGTTACCTTAGTATTAAAATCTTACACTCAAGCCGATGCGTGAAAACGCTGCTTGAAAACTACTAACCCCTTGTTAGGCTTTGTACTAAAATCATATGGCAGATATTTTAATTATATAGAGCGACAAATTGTAAATCTGCCATGTGAAAAATTACTATCCAAAACATTTCCTTTTCTTTCCAAATTTCTCTTTATAAATAACAGTTTATCTAAAACAAAAGATTCGCCATACATACTTGGCATAAAATATAGAATTTTGGAAAACATTAACAAAATGGGTTTTGTAGACACAAAAGTTGTCGAATCATCGGCGAACGTCGTTAATAAAGTAGAATCTCAAAATATTGATTTAGAAACAATAACCACACTATTTATAATAATTGTAATTATAATGTCAGCAAGTGTTTTTCTAAAAATCTATAAATTACACAATAGGTGTTTGAAGAAAAGATTCCAGAGTCGAGCAAACGACCTGGATAAAATTTAAAAAAAAAAAAAGAGATACAAAATAAAACTTGCCAGTTATAATTTCAAGAATTATTGAAAGCAAACAAAAAATTTTACTAATAGTTGGCAGACTAATACTAATCGAGGAAGATATAATATTATTTAATTTGAAAACAATCGTTTAAACTGTTATTGTACAAACCAAACCAGGGTGCAAACTCCAGCTCAAAAAGGGAACCGGAAGGAACAGTTAATCAGCCTGCTAATAAGGTAACCAGTTTAAAAAACATCAATGAAGATCATTTTTTAGATCAGAAAAGTATTCACAGTTCATGGGTATTCAATTATTAAATATTATCACTATATAAATATGTTTGACACACGGCATTTGTTCTATGAAATTGAAGGATTTGTATCTGATCTATTAATTGGATTTAATTTATTAAGAACGAAGTTTGAATACCCTTGCAGTTATAAGAAATAATCAATGTTAGTAACACTATGTTACATTTTAAGGATTGTTGCTAGCTTCAGTGATATTAAAACAATTTCACGTACTCAGCCCCCACACCACGTCAAGGTCACAATCCACGAGGGGGAAAATATTATTACATACAATTTTTTGAAAACTACGTTGATAGATAAAAATAAATAAGTTAATAATACCATAAAAATACATATATACAATATGCTATATACAATTAATTATTTTTTCTAACTAATTTATATATTTAATTATAATACCTACTACAAGCTATACTTTAAAAAAATTCCATCGTGGTGGCTATATGGTGTCTCATAAGTAATGGCAAGAGCTTGTGGAATTCGAGAATCTGAAAATATCCAATCAATTTGTGTTATTTGTTTTGTTGTGGGAGAATGATTGATTGAAAAGAGGTTATAGGCACTCAAGTGTTCCTCCAGAATATCAGTCCCTGTGGATCTGCAAATATTAAAATCTCCGAATATTACTACTTTAGTATTATCCATTCTACGCACTTTTTCCACATCAGCTTTAATTTCATTTCGAAATCTTGCAATAGGAAATCCGGGACTCCTATAAACAATTATAATTGACGTGTCAAGATATTTAA